>NW_020956422.1:4281-64712 GCF_003031625.1 Empidonax traillii
AAAATCTATTAACATCAGCAGTCCTTCTTTCAAATGTACTACTTTGGGGGTCAGTTCTCAAAGGACAGTCCTGTCCAGTTTTCTCATAGAAGCGTGAATCACAGAATCACAGAATTAACTGGGTTGGAAGAGACCTCCGAGATCATCAAGTCCAACCCTTGATCCAACCCCACTGTGATTATGAAGGCTTGACTGGTGTTTCCACTCTTGGCCCGATTCACCTCACAGGAGGATAGAGGAAAAGACACAATTAGAGGAAGATCACATTAGACATTACCATTTATTTGACATAACCTCTTAATAATGTGTCACTGGTTCATTAGATTAGAAATTATGCAGTCAGAGAAGATTAACAGTGTAGAAGTGGTCCCCCTTATTGTGGAATAAATATTAAGCATCTGAGATTTTAGACTGGGAAAATCTGCTGTTCCAAGTCACAGGGACACTTGTGCAAAGTTGTATAATATGCATTGCATATGAATGTATCATGCATTACAATATCTATGTATAATATGCATCATTTATTATACAATATGCAATGGTATAGCAATTTTAGGTGAGAAAATGTATAGGTAGATCAAAGCTACATAACTGTGTTAGTATACCCACAAACATACAGAGCACTAGTTTTACATAAGGTAACAGGATCAACACATTATAAACATAAAGGCTTGATTCTATGCTGTGTTATTGGCATTTTTCTTGACCTTTCAAAACGGTCTTTCAAGACCAAGATGGATGTGGGGTACTCAAAAGCTCTGAATTAAATGCCTCAAAGACTTTAAAAGTTCTGAAGTATACTGAATTAGGCTCCACAAGACCAGTTTTTGGCACCTGTTCTTGATATGAGAAAAAAAACAAACACCCATTAAACCAAGATTATGCATTATTTTCCAGGAATTCATCAATTTCTTGGAGAGATTAAATTTACTGCAGCTTTGAAATAACAGGGTTACTGTATATTCTGAATGGTTGAGTGTCTCTGCAGGACTGGATAACAGCTAGCACAGGAGTCTCAGGGGAGTTTGCTGTAGTTAACCCATTCTTCTGTTCTGTTCCTGCTTTTACATGCAAAAGAAAATGATTGTGCTTAATACAGTATTTATAGCTATAAGTAATAGTCAATTCTTTTCTAGTTTTACTGTACCAGCATGTACAAGAAACACATAGAACTATATATATTATTGCTACTACTTTGCAAGATGTATATATTGCAAAGTTGGCTCTCTAGCAGAAAGCAGCTAAAGACCTCTGCACTTAAATCTGCCAAAGCTGATACAGCAATCACAAACATGTGTTGTTACACTTCTTGTGGCTCATCTCCACATGGTGCAGCTGTTGTGTTGGCTAAAGAAAATGCAGGCCCAAGGGAAACAAATTTAATTCAGCTGGGGTGACTTCCACTAAAAAAGTGCTTTAAGGAGAACAGGTGTCTTACAGTAAGGGGGATTGTTTGAGAGGTTTCCCCCGATCTTGCTTTGCTTATAGGAAAGCTGTTCTGAAGTGGTATGCCTATGATAATAATCTCTTATGGTCTAATTTTTAAATAATATCCTTCAGAAATGCAATGGATTCCAGAAATTCTATTTTTGTTTGTTTGTCTCAGCCCTAGGACAGGAAAGCTAGTAGAGGACCTTGTCCTGCAAATTAAGAGCTGGAGGGAGCCTCCGTACTGTTATTTGGATTCCTCAGCCTCAAGAAGGTCTGTTTAATCAACAAACGACTGTGCCAAGACAGACCTGCAGCTTATGTAGTCACCAGCTGATACCCCTAGAGCTGTGCCTGTTTGAACATATTTAACTATTGTTTTAAGCCTCTTTACTAAAGTCACTTAAATGTAGCTTCCTCCTAAATAAGTGCTTCTTTACTCAAAATAAATAAGCTAAGCTATACTAAAACAATATTAAGTGTATTTTTTTTTCTTTCACAGGAAGATATTTACCTTTCCTACTATGATACCTCCTCTAGTTTCATCATGCTTCCCTATGTCTCTGCTCTCTGTGTCCTCTGGTATATCAGAGTGGAAACTGTTTGACTGGTGATCAGTGGCTGAGCAGCCACTCAGCAGCCTTCATGCTGTGGTCAGTAGCCGATCTCAGAGCACTGATCCCTGGAAGCTCTGAAAGACTTTTCCTTCAGGCTCTCAGGACGTCTCTCTCTCTCTGTCAGCACTGATGAACAGGTACTTCAGGCAGATATTACAGTAGACAGCAGATCTTTGTTTTCCTTTTGTCAGCCCTCTTTCCAAAATAAGGTTATTCCAGATGGTAGTCTTTTGTTGCTGAACTTTCATACTGCACTTTCCTCCTTTGAACCTGTTTTTTTTGTCTCTTACAAGTTCAGAATTCCTTCTCCTTGAGACAATAGAAGTCCAAATGGGGGATGATTTTTCCACACAGACCCCATTCCCACAGAGTTTGTTCTTCTATAGGATGTACATGAGTTGTTTCTCGTATCTTAACTAATAAATGTTATGACAAAATTCCGGTTTTATTTTTGCAAGGTTAACCTTCTTAGCACTTTCATCAATCTTTATGGACACATGTTGTGTCCTCAGAGTGTCTTATGCAGACCTTGGGCTGGTTTTTAGGCTTTTTTTCAAATTTCTAAATCGGAGGCCCAATACTCCTCTTTCTGAATAAAACCCAGAAATCAATGAGGTCAGCAGCAAAATTGATGAGATTTTTGATCTCTGTCCATGTCTGCACATAAAGACCTGCAACAAATCTTGCATTTTCACAGACTTCCCTTTACCAAGGGAAAGTAAATTGTTCTGCCCTTGCCCTTTTCTCAGTAGGACCGTGACAAAGTCCCAAAGTCACACTGATGGTAGGGACTGCCATGGCCATGCCTGATTTCAAAAGCCAGAAGTAGATGTACCTAGTGTGAGGTTTTCCCCTGCCAGTGAGGGAAAACAGTATCCAAATTAACAGAATAAGCAGAAACAACTGTAGAGTGAAACCTGCATTCCCAGTGAAGCCATAATGGGGACACTCACTCTTTACTGTGTGTATGTACAACCAGTATCTTCTCTAAACACAAAAAAAAAAAAAAAAAAAAAAATTCTTTGTAGAGTGAGATGAATTCAACAGAGTGTCTGAGTGTCACCCAAGGAAGCTGGTTAAGGCAATATGTGAATTTAAGATTAACCTTTTGCTTTTCACGGCGTTGGAGTGTGTGCTTATCAGGGAAGTTTTATGTTTGAGGTTCAGGGAGACGGTGATGGCCACGTCCTCTGAATGCTTTCAGATGACTGATTTTCAAAATGCTGCTGGCATTCTTCCAGCCAGAGGCCTGGCCATTAGATAAGCTTAACATTATGATGGCCATTTGCAAAACAGATGAGAGCAGAAATAACAAGAGGAAATGAGAAACCTAAGAAACATACTGGAACTCTCTGAAAATAAAGACCTAAGCTTGGAAGGAAAAGTCTTAGATCCTTCCCCTGAAAGAAAAACTGTTGGGCATAAATTTACAGCTGGTAAAACTATAGCCACTATCCCAAGAGAGATAAAAGTACTGGCTGAAACAAGACCACCAGCTTCAAGAAATCTAGGAAACATTACACTAGCTTCCTGTGTGAGAGTCTACACAAAAGTTTTTAGGTGTTGCCAGGTAGGATCCGTTTGCTTCTGCTTTCAGGTGTTGTTTGGTGGTGGTTTTTTTTTTAATAATGAAGGCCATAGCCCTCCTGGTTAAGAACGCTGATTAATAGTCCCTTGTTTGCCAGTATTTAAGTTGTGTTACATGTTGGAGTATTATGCTACCAGAAGATTTGACTGATATCATTTGGCAGATCCTGTGGTGGCCATTCACATCATCCTTCCAGCTGCCTCTTCTCCCTCTCTGGAAATTACTGTTTCTGAAAGTGGCTTGGCAAAAGGGATCATATCTGTAGTTCAGCAATCCTTGTTCAGCCAGATGCCATAATGCAAACTTGCATGCAGAGATAGCTGAAGGACATTCATTTTTGTTCTGCATTTAATAGCTGAAGTCTCCTTTGCACTGGCATTTGGAAATGTTATGAGCAGTGATCCTTGGTTATCATATTTTCACTATCAGGCTTTCACATGGCAGTGGAAGTGATGTGGTAGAAACAGGAATGGGGCTCTCTACGCTGATAATTTCCTGGCAGAGAAAAAATATTAAGTCATCCTTTTTTAATTGAATAGCCTCACCTGAGTAAATATTCTAGCAATTCCAATTTTTAATTTTATTGCCATAGTCTATTGCTCAAGCTGTGTTTTCTGACTCTGCAGCAATAACAGTACTATGTGCACATGAAGATTTTTCAAACTGACATTGTATTTGGTTCCATTTACATATCCACATATAATCTGCATAACATTATTAAATCTTTCCTGTACATTATTTAGCCTCTGGGATCAAATGAAATTATACATAACTGGAACTCTTTGGACTTTGACAGATGTCCTCTGGCAGATTTTTTGTAACTGCTTTCAGCTATTTTCTTGGCCTTTTCCTGGAACTGGACATGTCTCAGCTGCTCTGGTGGAAAACGCTAACCTCTTAGCTTTTAAAGATGATAAAAGTGGGTTCAAGTTACTGCACTGGACTTTGAACTGAAATTACTTGAAGCAAAGGTATGGTCCTTTTTACCAGCTCACCTACAGGAAGAGTAATGCTTCATAGACAGCTGTCAAAGGGGTTGGGAAGGTTTTTCTCTCCTAAAACATTGGAGGGCATGATAAAAATACTTAACTTTTGCAGCTCTGTTTTTTAATCATATAGATTTTTCTGAGATCAATCTGCTTTGTTGGCTGTCTCCTACCATGGGTTATGAAGTCATCCTAAATAATACTGTACCTAGACAGTGCACAGTTTGTTTCCTTCCATCTGTACACCTGTGCAAGGCTTTTTATGTGTGGGAGAGCTTTTTCTACCTTGTGTATTTCATAAATAACCTCTTTGCTAAAGAGAAGCCTGGACTTACTATCTCTGCCTAAGTTACTACACGTCTTACAGATTTAGAGCAAATAAAAATAATCATCCCAGCATCCCTCATTTGGTTTTTAAAACCTCTGTATCAACCATTTCATACAGCAAAACCCCCACACCATCACATTTTGATGAGTTCAGGCATTTTTTAACAACTGAGAATTTAAATCTGTGAATAAACTGAAGAATGTGTCACTGCCTTCAAGAAGCATACTTTCATTTTAAGAAACCACAGCTGCAACAATAAGATGGAAATTTGACACACTCTAGGTTGAAGGTGGCAAGGATTAAAGGTATGGAACTAAAAAAAAAGAGCCCTATGCTGTTGAACAGAATATGGGACATAAATCAATGACTAAGTTTGGCTAAGCTTTGCCTTATGGAAGTATGCAGCATTGCAGCTCTGTAGTTATCAGTATTTGTCATCTTGAGTATCAGTACACATGCCAGATGCAAAAGAGGGGCCCAGAGAGAACATGGGGGATGAGGAAAATTAATAATTTCAGTGACAATTTACAGTATTTTGATGTGAAACAGAACTTCTGTAATATTTCAAGGGGCTTACATATATATATATATATATATGAACAAAAGCTGTTGGAAATAAGCCTTTGACTTCAAAATGTGCCTGATTAAAAAGAATACTGATAAGAATTAGGACAAGAACAGCTGGAACTTTGATTGCAGTTATGCTTTCTTCTGGATGTTTACTTCTAGATCACTTTTGCAGCTGCTTTTATCTATTCCTTAGAAGTTCTTGTAGATTTGAGGAACCATTAGCTGTAAAAGTAAACATCAGCTCTGGCCTGTTTTTATATATCTTATTGAAACAGTTGAGGGTGGGAAAGATAACATGAGACTAATGCTGAACTAGATGAGACTTAAGTGATGCTTTGAACAGCCTTTTAGCATTTCAGGCTCCACCTGTAACTCTAATAAAAAGTCAAGTATTTCTAATATGGTTCTTTACCAAGCACTTAGGAATTACCAAGATCTAGGAATTAAAATACTCTTTCTGGAACACCTAAATTTATGTATTACTGTGGTTCAAAGGACAGAATGCTTTCAGGTACGCCTTCCCTATCTAGGTACAGAGATGGGCCTTAAAACCAATTCTGCTGCCTTTCAGTATCTGTCATATATAAATATTATGCTTTGAATAAAACAGATCTGCAGTTTTGACTCCACTTCACTCTACTTTGTTATCGTAGTTGTTTAAGAGTTCTTTAATAATTGTGGTTTGTATTTGCTCAAGAGCTGCCTGTTTGGAGACTTGGAGAAAGGTCAGGGTTAACCCTGCTTAACCTTAGCTAATGACCTTTATTGGTGGTCTCCTTTTCAGATCTCAGGAGTGTTAGCAATGCTGCTGTGGACACTGACTGACTTTCATGCCAGCTCCCGCTGAAATAAACACACTGTTGTACTGACTTGATGCTTCTTCCCAATAGAAATTCTTACTATGCTACACTGGTCAAAGCCCTCTGGTCAAAGACACTGAGACTCTCTATTTTCAGGTTTCACAAAGAATTCGAGCACAAGATATATTTTGTTCATAAATCCTGTCAGGTGGCTTCATCAGTCTTCTTGTGGGACCATTCCTGGATTCAGAAAATAATTTTTCATTTTCTATACTCAGCTTTCATTTCTCTCTCCTGAGAATTTCTGTTAAGGATGGAGATTTCCTCACAACTCTCCATAGGCACTCTCCTTAGGCTCCCTGAAAGCCCCTGGTCTTGCAGATGCCATAGATCCTTGCTCTTATTGCATTCCTTGTCCCAGGGTCTCTGCAGCCTCCTGAAACAGCAGAGTGCTGTACTTTCACAGGCAGGCTCCATCCAGCAGTTCAGAAATAGGCAGATTCATGACAACAGTGAAATTCAAAAGCTCCTGGTTACGTTTGAACACCAAGTCATCATCAGGACAAATGAAGTTGAAAAGGGGAATATATATTACACTGGAAAGTTTGTGATTTGGCTGACAGTTTCTCTTTCCCCTTTTCACTGAAGCTGAAAATAAGAGGCCTCGAGTCAGTTCTGTTTCTGCTGCAGTGTCACGTCCTCAGCTTTCAGCACTTCTCCGGTGCTAAAATGAGTTCTGGTGCTGAAATGAATGAGATTTGTATTTTTCCAGGAAACAGTTCCCAAAGTGAAATTTGAAAGAATAGCATAAAAACTAATAATTTTCACCAGCCTACCATGGGTGGGCAAGTCAAATAAATGAAATAGTTAACGCAAACAAGGCAGACCTGCAATAATCATGGATATTGTTTATGAGGTGGACCATGCCATCTACTATGGACTAAACCAGGAAAAGTGCCATTCACTATCTTCATCCTATCCTTTATCCTTCCCTTCACTGCACCTTACCCCTGTGGGGTCTGTGAAAGGGAACTAAGGAGGGCAACCAGAAAGTGAGTCCCCTGAGCAGGGACCTATACCACCACAGGAACAGAAAACAGAAGTCCATGAGCAAAGGTGGAAACCCACTGCTGGGGCTTCACTCTGACTCATCCTGTTTCACATGCTCTCAGCCCATTGCTGACTCACAATACCCAGAGACCAGAGGCTGTTTGCCATGACACACTGCGTGTCTTCTTCTAAGCAAATTGACCTAGAGCAAAACCACGACAAGGGCTCATCTTGAAGAGAAGGGAAATGAGATAGAAGAATATTCTTTACCAGAAAGTTTTCTGGTCCATGCCCAGCTCAGTTCCACTCTTGAACTGATCTGTAACTGTTGCTTTGACTGTACTCCAGAGTGATCTTGCCCTGATCTTTCCCCACAGTGGCTGTGGAGAGTTCATGGAGAAAAAGGGCTCTTCTTCCCATGCCACAAGCTAGATTCAAGCTGTTCTGCACTGCAAAATCTCTAAGGTGTATCCATTAGCATCACATCCACAGACTTTGTTTTGGAGCAACTGTCCTTTCACCCAACAGGATGATGCACATAGTGGCGCTATGAGGTGGCAGCAGAAGCTGAAGAGAACACCAGCACTTAAGGCAAAAACAAGGTAGTCATACAGATGACACAGCCAACAACTTAACTCATGGAAAAGGATATAAAAGCAGGAACGATGAAAATTCTTGCCTAGGACAGAAACTGTTCTTGGATCTTTTATAAACTTTTTTATTTAGTTTGTTTATTTTTATGAGGCAATCTGAAAATAATATCCCTGATTCAGTAAATATTTTAAATCAGCAGCAAAACACATATTCAGCAGGTGACTTTGGCATATAAAGACATTGAAGCGCTGCTTAGATACTGCCCCAGGTAGCATTGAACTTTAGCATGTGCTTAAATGTTTTTTGGGTCTTATCCAAGTAGAGATACAGGGTGACTGCAGCCTTGGCAGTGTCTTTAAGAGTTTTCGAGTGCCTTACCCCGTTAAGCTTTCTCTCAATTTCCTCGTATTTCAGCAATCTTCAGTAACTTAGCCTTTAAAAACCCCGATTGTATTAAGGACAGGATTTCATCAGTAAGGTTTGGACATTCTAGGGGTCAGTCTGCCCAGGAACAATTGGTACTCTTTTGTAATAACAATTAATGTCCTTCTCTTTGAATTAGGTGCCACAAACAATGGACAAAACCACACAGAGATTAATATACACATTGTGCACAACTGTAAGTGATGGTTTGCATATGGTTGAACCGTGCTTGTAATGCTCTGAAAATATCTGAAATGCTCCACAGTATCCTGGTTTATAACATATCCTTCACCACAGTTTACACATTGAGAATGCATGCTGAAAACAGGAAACACATATGTAGAGGGTAGGTAAAAGGGGATTACTGTATACATGCATTCGACAGAATAGTCCCAGTTTAAGAGTATCATAAGCATCAGGCTTGCATAAACAAATCAGTGCTTAACCCGCAGATGTATCTAATGACCATATGGATTCTGCATGTTTACAACTGGAAAAAACACTCTGAACTTTTCTATTGTTTGCTGACTTACACTCTATAACATTAATTTTATTTGAGAAATCAAGTTATTCACTGGGATATAGCAAATTCTTAAAAGGAAATTGAGTTATTTAATATACGCCACAGGACAAGATGTATGGGCCCTGTTCTCTGGTGCCTTGGAGTTCTCATGTCCTAGGTGAGTTACGAGGCATGCGACCAAATGTACAACTGCATTTCTTCAACCAATTTATTGCTTATACACAGTATTTCTTTTAGATTTCCCTCCTAACAGTTGGCTCTGAGATTGCAAACTTCGTGATCCTTTCAGCCTGAGGCAGCTGCAGAACTTCATCGTAGCCTGAAACCCCCCTTTAAGCAGGAGCAGAGCGTACAAGCCCATGGTCATGCAGCAGGCAGGCGGCCCTGAAGCTCTGCCGACCTTCACCTTACAGGCTGTCCTTTGGCACGGCTGCCAAGAGAGAGGTAAAATGCCATCACGAGAGAGTAAGCAAAGCCTGCCAGACTGGGGACCCTCTGCTGTCCCTGGGCTCAACTTGCCGGAGGGTAGCGGGAGGGCGGTGAGGTACGGAGCAATAAGACAGGGGCTCATGTGTGATCGGTGTCTGTGCTTCCACAGCACAGCCCTGCTCAGTGTTTCAGTGCTGACGGCAGGAAAGACTTTAGCCAAAAGGCTGCTTAAACCAAACTATAGTGAGGTAGGGCATGTTGTATTTCTTTACGTCTTGACAACTGCTCACTTCAGGCACCACAAAAACCTCTCATTGTTGATGGCGGGGGAAGGAACACTTTAAGCTGGAAAAGTCGATTTGTCGAGGGCTCGGGGCCCTCCGTCTATGCAAAGTGGTAACACCGCAGCGAGCGGCTTCCTCTCCGCGGTCCCCGCGGCACCGGCGGCCGCCTCTGCATCCTTCGTCGCCCCATCCGCCCCGCGCTACTGCCCCGCGGCAACAGCTGCGGCACAGCGCGCAAGTTCCGCGGGATGAGCGGCCCCCACCGCCGTGCACACGGAGAAGCCGATCTTCGCCAAGGGCATTTTGACACTTCTGCGGTGTCCGACTGGGGGCCGGCAGCCGTCGGGAGCGGGGAGGGGGGCACGGCCGCTGCCGCGGCCGGAGAGGAAAAGCCCCTGGGCCTCCGTGCTCCCTAGCGAGGGGAAGGCGAGGAGGAAGCACCCGTCGGGCTGGCTGTGGTGGTAATGCACTTAGGGGAGGCGTCGGGGCGGGCCGCGGAGCCGCGGGTGGTGCGGTTGGGCCCGCTCCCTATCGCCCAGGGGCGGCCTTGCGGCCCGGACCGCGGGCAGGGGCCACAGGCGTGGGGCTGGCGGGGCTTGCGCGCCCGTGGGAGAGGCGGGCGGCATCCAGCCCGCTGAGGCCGTTGCGTGCTTAATTGCTTTCTTCTTTCATGGAAATTATTCGCAACGATGTTCTACGGGGATCTGAGTCGGAGGAGAGAAAAGGGGGACTCTGAGCTGGAGTTTCATCGGCGATAAGCCCCGGAGCCTGCCAAGCGCCGCGTCCCCGGCCGCCTACGCCTGTTTGTCAAATCTTGGCATTTCCTGACTGGTTCATTAAAAAACAAAACAAAATATCCCACCCCAATAAATCGGAGCTAAGTCGGTGATGATTTAGTCACCCAGAAACACCAAAGGAGTCAGATGTCAGTTCGACGGGCGGTCACTGTTTTCCTTAAAATAAAAGAATTAAGCCCTCGGTCTGTAGCCCGAGTCGTTTGCAGCACAGGCCTGTCTGTTGGCCGGGGTAGCCTGGGGCTGGACCCGGTCCGCGGGTGCCCAGCTCTGCCCTGCGCGCCCCGGCAGCGCTCCCCGAGTCAGCGACCGTCGAGGGCCGTCGGAGCGCCTCCCAAATCAGGGTGCGGCGGGATTGTGCTCCCCTTCCCTTTGGCGTAGCCCCGGTCGTGAGCCGGCCCGGATACCCGCTGCCCTTCTCCCTCCAGCGACGTCTGTGGGCACAACTCCAACCCCCTCTGAAAATTCATTTTCGCGGGGATGAGTCCCCAGCGACCGCAGCCCCCCAGTGCCGACAGCGGCGGTCTGAGCCTCTCGGTGCGCGCATCGCGCACTGCAGCAGCACACGGTGTCCCGCGGGAGGCTCCGCCAAGCGCCACCGCGGGGCCTCGCTGCCGTCTCACGGACGCATTTCTGTGCTCAAAGGGGGGGATGGTCAAGGTTTGCCCCAGGTTTCACGGCCGCAGAGGAACTGCTTTAATCTGTTCATCGCAACGAGAACAAGCACTGCCTATCTCCTTGGACGGAATCCAGCGCTCCGGATGTATATTTTTGGGGGGCGGGGGAGGAGAGAGTAGGGGTAAGGCTGAGATGACCGGCAGGACTCGCGGGTGGGAGAAGGCAGTGCGGGCTAAGCCCCCGGATGCCCGAGGATAGCGGTGCTACCTCCGCCCCTCACTGAGGCTCCGCGCCGCTCCCGGGCAGAGCTCTACACTGGGCCGAGACACCCACCTAACGCGCTGAGTCCGCCAGGACTCCCACCCAACGCGCCCGGTGGCCGCGGGGCCGCAGCAAGAGACGGTGCCGTGGCGGACGGAGCGCGCAGGGCCCCGCGCCGACCTGCAGGCGGCACTGCAGCACCGCGGGCCGCCGCCGCCGGGCACTGCGGGGTCCCGGGCGCTTCCCCCGCACCGCCCGGCCGTGCCCGCGCCCGGCCCGGGCATAGCGGGGCGGCTGCCCCGCCGAGGGGGAGTAAGACCCGTGGAGCGAGAGGCTCCTGCCCGACGTGGACGCGGAAAGGTGACGCGGGACCGGTGGCCCGTGCCCCCTCTGGTGTCACCCTCGCTCGACGGCTGTCCGCTCCCCGGCGTGCGAGCGACCTTGGCCTCCGCCGGGTGCCGAGGCGCCGCGGCAGCATGGGCGGGCCACGCCGCCGGCTCTCGCACCTGCCGGCCGGGCCGAGCGGAGCTGTGACGGGGTCACCGGGAGCTCCCCGGTCAGCGCAGTCTTGCGGGGCGGCAGTGCTGCGGATGGTGAGAGAGCGCGGCTTTACCCGCTCCCGGCGCAGCCGAAACTATCAGGAACGCCCGGGCAGCAACCCCAGACCGCGCCGTCCGTCTCCCGAGTTAACTCCGCTTTGAGGCTTTTTTCCTTGCCTGGTCGCTTTGGGATTTGGGTTCCGTTGTCTAGTGATTTTTTTTAAATTTCTTTTGGGTTGGTTTTCCTTTATACATAGATAGATAGATAGATAGAAAATTATTTATTTATATTTTTCCCCGGCAAGCATGGCTTATTTTTTCCTTACTGTAAAGGGCAAGAAATTAAATTTCTCCCGAAACAATCTCCCTTTGATCCTTCTGTCCGGGGGGATTGTTCTTGATATCCACAAGCCAGCAGCGGGGGGAAGAAATTGCAGCTGTAAAGTTCCCCTTTCACTTCGTTCTTGAAGCAACTGGCCTCTTTCTAGAAAGCAAAAGAGAGAGGATAAGGGTCCCTGCCCTGCGCCCTACCGGAGCCCCCCAGCCCCACCGCGGCCAAGTCCTCGCCCCGCGCAGGCTCCCGCGGTCGCCCGTACCCATGTCGCACCCAGCATGTGGGAATTTCTCCTTCTCTCAGAATTGTGAACCTCCTATCCTTACTGCCCGAGAGAAGAAGTGCTATTTATTTGGGACGTCTGGGGCATTTTCGAAGCAAGGATTTTTGAAAAGAAACGAAAAATAGCCCCGGTGGCCGGAGGCAGCCGCGGGCTGCAACGTGCGCCAGCCTCGGCTGCGCTTCGCTGTGAAGGGACACCGCCGGCTCCTATTTCCCTCTTTGATTATTTTTTTTCTCTGCACACTAAAAGGATTAAAAATCTCGTTGGAGCCGTCACTTGTGTTCTCTTCCTCAGGCTCGAACTAACGAGCATAGACCCTACCTCTGAAAAATTTTCATAGCTGTCCTTTAAGGTCCATTTTCCCCCACGTCTTTCCGTACTTTTCAAATCCTGGTTCCAATTTCTAGTCCAGATTATAAATTAAATTCCCCATACATGTGATTTAAGTAATGCACAGAACAAGATAACGTTACAGATGAAAATGTGACTGAAATTCACCATGTGCAACCACCATGTATTGCGGCTGTCGACGAACGTGAATAGAGCGCTCTAATCAGGAAATTTGAAGAGGGTCACGAAGGCCCCATTTAGCAGTAAATTCCCCGTTAATAAATCGAAACTGCTTTCGAAACTGTGTCTGTTCCAGGTAGGGATTGTGTGCTTAGTCACCGAGCACGGGGTTGCCTCCGCAGAGATTCTCTTTGGGAATCTGCCTTTAGGCGCCTCAATCGCAATGGAAGGGTAGCGCTGAGTTGCTGAAGGGTGGATCCCCAGGGCGACTCGACATGACGGCCACGAAGCCATTTGGATGTGAGCTTTAACTGCAACCCCCCCTTGGAGACGTAGGCACCCACAAAAACCCACGCTCTGGCTTTGGGGGAGTTATTTTAGATATTTAAGCCACTTATGTCACCCCGACTGGGGCACGCAGGCAGGTGGCCGAGGCGGGCAGTGAGGCGCAAGGAGTGCGCAAATCTCCGCGACCGGCAGCAGGGCGAGAGGCGTCGGGATTTTCGCAGAGAGAAAAGTCACCTTAGGTGACGCGGGGAAAGCGGGGGGCGTCCTGCCCCTTTAAAGCCCAGTTGCTACCCAAACACAAGTAAACAGTGGGGCCGGCGCGGCGGGGCGGGCCGGGGCCGCAGCCGGGGGCGGTCCCGTCCCGTCGGGGCGGAGCGGCGCGGCCCCGAGCGCAGGGCTGAGCGAGCCGCGGGGTGGGCCGGCGGCGGCGGCGGGCGGGCGGGGACAGCGCTCCACGCCACTCACCGCTGAAATGTGATGGACCGGGCAGGGGGCGGCTCAGACTCGCGCCGAGCCTCGCCGGGGTCGAAGGCGGGAGGCTGCGGGTGGGTGGCGGCGGTCTATGCCGGGGCCCCGGGACCGCCTCGGCCAGAGCTCCCAGCCGCTCAGCCCTCCGCAACATGCCGTCCGCCGCCGAGCCCCGGCCCCGCTGAGCGCCTTCGCTGTGGATCTAATGTCTCCGTGAAGGTGCCGTGGCCGCCGCCTCAGCGTTGCCCCGGGAGGAGCAGCAGGCTTCGGTAGGTGACTGGCTCCCCCGGCCCGCCCTGCCCACTGCCGTCGGCGGGAGCGGGGCGGCCGCCCCGAGAGCGAAGCGTCCCCTCGGCCAGGAGCGCGGGACCGCCGGGCTTACTTTCAGTTCGCAGCTCCGCGGCAATTTGGGATGCGGGTGCCCCCCGCATGCCGCGGGCCCGTTGGTGTGGGGCCAGGCGGGGGCTTCACGGAGCGCGCAGCCCATGTCCTTCATGAGAAATTCCTAGCGGGGAGAAGCCCGTCCGTGCGCGGACAGCGGGGCTGATCCGCGGGTGCCACTGGGGAAATCCTCGGTGCGTGGAAACACCTGGCTGCGCCGGGACCGGCGGTCGCGGCTTCTAGTGGGGCCGGCGGGGAGCGAAGGCGACCCAGGGCCCACCCGCTCCCCGGGAATGACGGCAGCGCCCTCGGGGCACGGCCCGACCCCGCCGCGGGAGGATGGGGAGCGTCGGGCGGGCCAGCAGGTCGGAGGCAAGCAGGTAGAAAGGAGTGTCCTGCCGAGGCACCGGGCTTAATTTAATTAAGCGCTCTGAATGGAAAGGGAAAAGGAAGTGCCAAAGTTTAAATAACATCCGTTTTTGGTTGACTTTCTTTCCCCCCGCCCCAACGCACCTTGTTATAAATGGCGTTAAAATCACGTAGGAAGGCACTTTATGGTATTTTTTTAATAAAGTTACCTCCGAATAAAAATAGTAACAGATGTACCGCAGTTCAAACAGCATTGTAGTTTTAAAAGTTTCTCCCTTAAAATGCGGATTTCGCGTTTAGAATAGTTTTGTCAGACTTGATTGTTTGACACGAAAACGAGCGTCATGCAATGACACCCCCACACATGGCCACCAAACGCGGCTGTAACAGAGGGAGCTCTGCCCTACAGAAACAGTGTCCCTCCCTCGGTCATAGTTCCCAGCCGATGGCTCCGAAATCCAGCCGCAGGCAGCAGGGATGGAGGCAGGAGCCACGGGAGCAGCCAGCGAAAAGCGATTTTATTGCTTCTGTGTCGGTTCCTGGCGGAAAGCGAATAGGAACTCACACTACGACATCTTTAAAAATAAGTCTCTATATATAACCATCCCCCTCCAACAAAACGAAAAGGTCGCCATATATAATAGGTCGTATCGATAACACTGTCCCCGGTGTCGATACAATCACAAACGAGAAAAACTGGGCAGCAGCAGAGGAAGCCCTGGGGAGCCACGACTCGAGGAAAACGAAAACAGGGGTATGCAGCACTGCAGCTCAAGCCTGACCTCCTTGCCGCAATTTTTTTCCCCAGTGGGCCAACTGTGCGGTGCCACAAGCGGAGAGGAAAAGTGTTTTAGGAAAAAAAAATCGAAAAGTATCTTTCCAGCCAGAGGGTGCCCGGTGTCAGCGGCGTGGCCCGAGCCAGGAGCGTTGGTGAGGGCTGCGGGGCGGTGGCGGCCCGGGGGACAGGGACGCCTCTCCCGGAGCGGGGCTCTATGCTCGGAGTTTCTTTCATTTTTGTTGTTGTTCTGGGGGTTTGGTGTAGGATTTTGGCAGGGGGAGGGTCTCTTGTTTACTTTGGAAACTTCGCCTTGCCAGTCCTTCCACACAAATCCCAGGAGGTGCTGGGGCACCCTCGGCCCTACCTCTTGTTTACAGGCCCGGAGAGACCCCGGCGCTTGCTTTGGCCGCTTTCCTGGGTCGCGGCAGCGTCTTGGCTGCTGGAAGTGAACCCTCAACCAACGCAAAAAAAGGAAACGGCAAGGGCTTGCCCCCCGCGCTGATGCCCCCCTGCCCTGCGGGAAGGGACCATCTCCCCGGAGCCACTGAAGGGACTCCCCGTGCGACGGGAGCAGCGGGCCCGGCGGTTTCGGTTGAGTGGGCTGAGTGAAACCCTCTGACAGTCACACACCGCTCATTAGCTCACGGTCCCGCCGCTCCGGCGGAGGTCCCGGCCTGGGAATGGCCGAGGGGGTGCGGGGTACTCGTCCTCACTCCGTCCCACCTGGGCTGCCCTCGTCCTTCTTGGCCCTGCGGGACGGAGGGATCCGGGTGCGGGGCAGCGCCATGCGGGGCGGCCCTTGGCGGACCGGGGAGGCCTCCGGGCCGGCCGCCCTCCTCGCCGCTGATGGGATGGCTGCGGCGCGGGGGGCTGGGTAGGAGGTGTGCGTGAGGGGCCGGGGCTCCTTTTCTCTCCTTCGGTTATCTTGATAAATGAGTTGTTGTTGAAGCAAGAAAAATAAGCAACCGAGCTGGGATGAACGCAGGGTTTATTTCCCCTTCCCCCCCACCCCCGCTCCCTCACGGGCCTGCCTCGGCCCTCCGTGAGCACCCTGCTCCATCCCGGGGAGGCCCCAGCCAGGAGGGGTCGGGGTCGGGGCCTCTGCGCCCGCGGGAGGCCGGGCGGAGGGTGGGAGCGACGCCGGGGGCCGGGTCGGCGCGGGGGGCAGGAGGGAGGGGGCTCGGGAGTCCCAACAGTGGGCGCTGCGGGGGTCGGCGGCGGGGAGACGGGAAGCAGAGGGGCTTCGGCCCCGGCCCCGTCTCCGTTCCGTGTGTATTTTTCCACCATTCGTTTAATTTGAATCTGCAGCGCCTTCGGTTGGCTCCGCATTGGGTTTTCTCCTTTCTATTTTAATTTGGGGTGGATGGTTTGAGACAGATTTTCTTTTTTCTTTTTTCTTTTTTTTTTTTTTTTTTACGCTTTAGCTTCTTCGGTCTAAGCGATCGCGCCGTGGGTCAGTATCGGCCGCCGGCCCGGGCGGAGGGCGGGAGCCTGGGCTGCGGCGCGGCGGCAGGGCCGCGGCAGGGCAGCGCACCGGAGCCGTGCCTGGCCCTCCCTGGCTCGGTTGCTGCGTTCGCCTCGGCTAAGGGGGACCACGCTGTTCTTAGTAAAAGTCTCTTTCCCCTCCTTTCTCCCTTTTTTGTTCTTAGGATTTTCTCCCCGTCTCGGAAGCCCAGCAGAGGCACCAGCTGCTCCGCCGGCCCGCGCCTGCCCCGGGAAGATGGGAAGCAAGGCTCTGCCAGCCCCCATCCCTCTGCACCCGTCTCTGCAACTCACTAACTACTCCTTCCTCCAGGCTGTGAACACCTTCCCCGCAGCTGTGGACCAGTTGCAAGGTCTGTACGGACTCAGCGCCGTGCAAACCATGCACATGAACCACTGGACATTGGGCTACCCCAATGTGCATGAAATCACCCGTTCCACCATCACGGAGATGGCGGCCGCGCAGGGCTTGGTGGACTCCCGCTTCCCTTTCCCCGCGCTCCCCTTCGCCACGCACCTCTTCCACCCCAAGCAAGGGGCCATCGCCCACGTCCTCCCAGCGTTGCACAAGGACAGGCCCCGCTTTGACTTTGCCAACCTGGCCGTGGCCGCCACGCAGGAGGACCCCCCGAAAGTGGGGGAGCTCGCCAAGCTGAGTCCCGGACTGGCCTCGCCTCTGACGGGCATCAGCAAGCTGTCTCCGGACAGGAAGCCCTCCCGCGGCCGCCTGCCCTCCAAGACGAAAAAGGAGTTCATCTGCAAGTTCTGCGGCAGGCACTTCACCAAGTCCTACAACCTCCTCATCCACGAGCGGACCCACACGGACGAACGACCTTACACCTGCGACATCTGCCACAAGGCTTTCCGGAGGCAGGACCACCTGCGGGACCACCGGTGAGGGACCACCAGGACCGGGGCCGGGTCGAGGGGAGCCGGGGTAGGGTGAGCCGCTCGGGAGGGGGTGGGGGATGAGGCTGAGCCGGTCCGGGAGCTCCGGGCTGAGCCACCTAAGCAGCAGGAAGAATTCCCGCTCCGACTCCGCGGCTGCGGAGAGACCACGGCAGCCGAAACCTGCTCTCTGCGTGGGACGGGCACCTGCCTGAGGGAGAAGCGGGAGGGTTCACACCCGGAGAGGAAACCCCCGGGGCTTTTGTGCTTCTGAAGCGCGACCCTGGGGGGTGCGGAGAGCAGGACGGGGCGCAGGTGGGCGCTTCCCCGCTCGCCCTCCCCTCTCATCTGCGCACCCCGCTGCCGGTGCCGAGCGGCGCCTGCGGCCACAGGGCGGAGAACCCTCTTCGCCTTCGGAGAAGAGCGATCTCGTGTCCGGTCGGCGGCATAGATGCTGTCCCGGTTTGGCACCGGAGAGTGCACTCACACTTCGATACGAATTATTACAAATGTTTTGAACCGTTAAAGAAGCTTAACCATAAACAGAATTATGAAGGAGGGAGGAGCAGGGTGAGGGATTTTGAGGGGAATTGGGTTTGGGGGAGCGGGGCCTGGGAACGGGTGATCCCCGCGCCCCCGGCAGCGTTGCTCACCCCGCGGGTTGCCTTACAGGTACATCCATTCCAAAGAGAAACCCTTCAAGTGCCAGGAGTGCGGGAAGGGCTTCTGCCAGTCCAGGACCCTGGCGGTCCACAAAACCCTACACATGCAGGTGAGCCCGGCTCTCCCCGGCCTCTCCACGCGTGTGCCACCGGCACGGACATGGCCCGGCTCGGCTCAGCCCGCGGCGGGACAGGGGCGGTGGCCGCCGGGGGAACGGTGCTCTGTTGCGGAGGGGAGCGAGGGGAGAGAGTAGGCTCCGGCACTGGACGGCCCCGTGCTTCCCGGGGGAGGGCAGCCGTCGATGGTTACCTCCGCGGCCACGGGAGACCCGCGGAAAAACGGCAGCCGCGGGAGAAGGGCTTAAAGACACTGGGGACGCAGTTGGCGGCGGGGAGTGAACCCTGGGTTCGGGTTTGTCCACGCCGCTGCTTCGAGGCGTTTTTCGTTGAGGACTGAACCCTGCCCCGGCGGCGACGGCGGGCGCGGGGCGGCGGGATGCGGTGCGGAGCGGAGCGGTGCGGGGGGACCGCCGTGCCGGTCGGGCGGGAAGCAGGAGTACCGGAGCAGGAGGGCGGCGAGGCGACCGCTTTCCGTGCACGACAGGGGCGCGAAATGTCACGACGCGAGAAGTATAAAATAAGGCTTCTCGGGCAGGACAGGGCGAGGTGGGCGATCGCCCGCCCGCCCGGGATTGCTCTCGTTCGTGTCCACCCCCGATATCTCAATTTGTGCGTTGCGATGAGAAAAAGTGCAGTGATACGTTAAACCAGGTGGTTTGTGAAGGATTAATCCTTTGCTTGCTTCAAATCTGAACAGGAATCTCCACACAAATGCCCCACATGTGGAAGAACCTTTAATCAAAGAAGTAACCTGAAAACTCACCTTCTTACCCATACAGACATCAAGCCCTACAACTGTGAGCAGTGCGGCAAAGTGTTCAGGCGAAACTGTGATCTACGGCGGCACAGTCTAACTCACACCCCGCGGCAGGACTTCTAGAGCAGCCAGGGACCCGCGCCCGCTCCGGCAGCTCCAACTTGCCCACTTTACTAAAGGACTGTGTTGTAGGAACTCACAGACGGGCGCACACACATACACGGAGACACGCACGCAGATTCGGGGCCAAGCTTTCCTAACACATGTCTGCGAAACTCGTTTCGAGAGTGCGGACTGCAGGATCGGGCCCCTCTCCAACCCACACCCAAGCGTAAAGCTCATCTTGTAGATAATCGCGGCTCATTTTAGAGCTCTGTACAGAATATGGTTTTTAATTCGTTTGTTTGTTTTGTATCATGTCAGATGCACATCGACAACAAATCGAGGAGGCAAAGTATCTCTTAAAAGTGTATTTCAAAATAAATCCTTTTTTTTTTTTCCAAATACCTCCTGCCTTGTTGTATTATTCTCTGAATATCTGGGCTTTTTTTTTTCCTGCTGTGTCAATGCAATGGTAAAGCATATTGAATAAATTTTCTAGCTGGGTAATTGTACTGTCACAACAATTTTGGTGATCGCTTTTGTTTGGTCTGTTTCACTGTCGCTGTTGTGTTATCTATTGTTAAGTAAAATGAAAGTGCCTTATTTGAGAGTTTATAGCTCTATTACTTAATAGTATGAATGTCTAAATATTAACTTCTGTACTTCCCCCCCCCCCGAACGATTTAAAGAAAAGAAAAAAAAAAGACGAAAAAGAAAGAAATATTTGCAAATAAACAGATCTTAGGAAATAATGCATAGAGCCGTTCTTATGCCTAAGCGGCTTATTAGTAACTTATTTGCAATCAGCCCATATATTTTAAAAGTCATCCCTCTCTCGGGGATTGCAGCAGGCAGCCTACTGCCTGTAGACTTTGGACACGGGCAATACACCCACGTAGACAGGGACTTTATCCTGCAGAAGATGATTCTTTCCCGACAGCTCTGGAAGCAAACAGCGAGGTGCCCTCTGCCCGGGGCTCCTCCGCGGGTCCCTGACAGAGCTGCGGCGCTAAAACAGGGGACTCCAAAAACGTTCCCCTCCTCCATCTGTGCTGCCGAGCACAGGTCACTCCCAGGGGGTCGGACGGAGAGGCGCTGAGGAGAGGGACTGTTCCCTCCTCCGGGGAGATCTTCACCTCTGCGTGGGGGTGCCCAGCCACTCCCTGTCGAGGTGACTCTGGGCAGCTCGGCACGTCTACCCCATGGGCCGTACGCTCAGCGCCTGCACCGGGTATGCAGCTAGCAGGATGGTGGCACTGAACCACGGGCTCCCCTCCCCTGTCATCCTTGCAAGCCCTCACCAGTGCCTCTGGTGCCCTCTGGAAAAGGACATTTTCCCCGATGGTGACTTGGATATGCATCCCACTCCACTGGTCTTGTCACTTTTGGCACACTCCCCACAGTGTTTTGAGTAGTATGGGGCCCCTAAAGTTGTTCTATCACAGGCTGGGGGCACCCATCCTACCCTACTCCTCTGCCAAACTAAGGACTGGCTAAGAATGGTAGGGAGAAATCTTTCCCCCAGGCTCGGGGAACCCTGTCCAAGGGAAGAGCAATCCCTTGCACCACCTCAGTAGAGTGGGCTTCACTCCTAGGCCCCACCTAGTGGGATGCCATAACTCTAGGATGGTCCATCCATGGGGAGGGTCACAGATCCTAGCATGTCCAATGGGATCAGATGCTGACAGAGCTTGGGTGGTGGCACCGTCACCATACCCAACCCTCGCTGGTCCCATGGAGGGAACCACACTGCCTGAACCCTGTTAATGAGTAGCAAGTCAAAACCAGCAGCACTTGGGCTGTAGTCAGGCCGCTGGTGCAGAAAGGGCTGCATCATTGCCTGCACCTGCTTGTTATCTGTGCTGCATCCATAGAGGGCTACAATGCCCAACGCGGGCCAGGGGCAGAGACCCCCAAAATGGTCCTGTTTTGCACCAGACCGGGTAATCATGATTTCCACTGATGCAGAAGACACGGCAGTCTCAAACTCAGCCAGAATTTCTTAAGTAGTCAAGGCCTCTCTCTCCATCTGCTCCAGTCCAGAAAGATGAGGAAGTGAAAAATGTTTCTGCAGCAAGAAATACTGGTCTGCTGGCTGAAGAGAAGCCTCCCTAGTCAAAGAACCCTCCCTAGTGCTCTCTTCCTCTTCACCCCCTGTGACTTGCACCCACTCCTTTGCTCACGCCCTGTGACTTGCACCCATTCCTTTGCTCGGGTGCTGCACCTCTGGAACTGTCTTCTCCCCCCCACCCCGCCTTGTCCTATGGGCAGCCCGTATCCTCTCTCTTCAAGTGTGGAGCTCCTTGCTCCACACTGCTCCTCTTCAAAACTCTCTTCATGGTCACCTCTTACTCCCTCCTCATGGGCATTTTCCCAGTATCTGATTTCTTCTTGTCTGACCGATTCTTCTATTCCCAGTGCATGCCTGTTCTCCCAGTAGGTTATTTCCTCTAAGTTTCTCTATCCTTATTGTTCTCTGAGTTCCTTCCCCCAGGCCCTTTTACGTCCCCAAGTACACACAGCATGGCTGGGATAACTCCGTTTGAGTAAACACCCCTGTCAGGATACATATGGGCTTAGTCTGTTCCTCATAGGCCAAGTTCGATGTGAAGTTTGTTTGGAAAGAACTTAATCAGATGAACAATATCAAAGGACGAAATTAAAATGATTGTATATAGCTAAGGTTTTACTTAATTGTTTGAGGTTGTTTGTTTAACAATCTTCCCCCCGAGCAGATTGTAAATTTATCTTCTGAGGATTTCTAAAGTTCAGCAGCCAGAAAAAAAGCCCAAATTGCTGAAGTGGGTCAGTGACATGTATCTCTAAGAGCTGGTCCATGGACTGTTTTTTTTTTTCATATTTAAACCATTTTAAATATAAATTTTAAATATTTATATAATTTTAAAACGTAAAAGGGTGATCTAGTATTTCTCTTTACTATCAATACACTTGCCTATTGCACTGACACGCTCCATTCACTTTTTAAAAGATCCTCACTCCCTGGAAAGTTTCAGAGGCAGCTATAAAGAACATGTTAAAATACACATATGGTTTGTTGGTTTTAGACCTGTTGGGAACAGAAACAAGTACTATAAAGCTACCTTTTGGGCAGGGCCAGGGTTTTTACAGCCATAAAGTGCCATCCTGACTTTCACAATGCAAACACTTAATACAGCAATATTCCTGTGATTGCTGCTTGTGTCTGTGTCAAGTATCCTCCTTCCCTCTGGAGCTCAGTTGCAGAATATAATGCAGAGCTCCGTGCTTCTGCAATTTCCCAGAGCTTCCCAAATCACCTGCTTCCTGTTGCCCCATGTTCGTCCCTCCCACTGCCCCTTCTTTTTCGGCACTGCTTTTTTTTTTCCTGCATGGCATTTTTCTGTGTTAGAGGCAGCAGCTGTAGTGCAGTAGCAGGGGAAAGAATTAGCTGTGTTATATACCAGGGAGAAAAAAGAGTACATAATAAGATATAATGTCACAATAATCTACATTTTCTAGGGGCAAATGATAGCTCTTAAGGTTGCATCTGAAAACTGAGCTCTTTGCACATCAGTTGCTGAAACAGATGCTATCCACATCTGACGGCAGAGCAGCTCAGCCCAGCTATGTGTGCATAAAGCTTTTCTGTGAGGCCATCTATTACATAGCAACAGCATGCCATGCTATTCCAGACCAGCACAGACTATTCCTGATGCCAGTGCAGATTTGCTGGCAAACTCCAGCTTTATACCAGTACCACCTCAGGAACATGTAAAGCCCAGATCTAAATGACAGACACCCCAGCAGCAACCCAGGAATGTGGCATGGCTATGTCTCCCTGGAGCTAAGTGCTGGTGCCCAGGGTCCCTTTGAGTAAAACATGTGAAAACCCATTATTTATTAAACTCCTCTCTGGCCTCCCTCACCTTCCACCCCTTTCTTCTCCCTGCTCTCCTTTTAGATATTTGCTTCAGGAGCTGCTTCTCTTACCCTAGACTTATCCTGTACTATACTCTGCCTCCTGCCTAGTCTCCCCTCTGTCTCCTTCCCTACATTTCCCCCTGTTTCGTCTTTGCCTTCTCATGTCTAACCCTGTGTTTCAACCTCTTTTCCTGAAAAATTCCCTTCACTCAGATTTTTTGGTTGTCTCTTTTGAATCACCCCCAACTGCCACTTGCTGCCTCATTCTGTCCTTCAGCCACCAGCCCATATGAGCTTCTCTGTCTTCCCTGACCCAGAGCTTGTCTCCCCTGCCTGCTACTTCTCACACACTGCTGGTCCTTCCTTGCTGATCCCATTAGTCAATGCCGTGTCCACATGACATTCAGGAGGCATCAGTGCAGGTGCTATAGATATACTCAAACAATTTTAAGCATGCTGGGTCTGACACAAAGCCAGTAGTATGATCCCAGAAGGACCAGGATTGGTGTCACATGCAACCAGTGTCAACCTGGGCTGCTCAAGGTGGAAGCGCTGCTGGCAGCAGTGCTGCAGCCTCCAAATTTTGTGGCCCTCATGAAGGTCAAGAGGAGTGATTTCAGATGCAATGTGCTCAAGACTGAGTTTGCAGTTAGTCAGCTAAACTGCACTGGTGGCTCAGAACCTCTAATCATTCCATGCTCTTAATTTAGTAATTACAGATAGTCCTTTATGTGTAGAAGAGTGACTTGGTCTACAAAACTACATTACACAAGGAATTAGGCATATGTTGCTTTTATTATGAAATTGTTTCCAGCTTATATTTAAGTTCTCACAGCATACCTCTTCCTTCCTATGTATGGAAACTTGTATTAACTCTTTTTATGACTTATAGCAGTGCAATCATGACAAAAATAGGGTATCTAGTAGCTAAAAAGTTATTTTTATCGAAGTCACTATAAAGAGGCATACTTAGATTGAAAAATACTTATTCACTTTAAAAATAAAACCATCATATCCATATAAAACACTCATTTAAATATCTATTTTCAAAAATCTGTCTGAGGTGTTTGTGAAACGCTTTACTAGAAGCTTCCAGTTTATCAAGCGAAATACAAAAATATCTACACTGAAAACACTAAATGTCTTTCTTAAATCTGCAGAATTAAGGCAATAGAAGTGCAGATTGCTTCCCCTCCTCTGAGCCTTCTTTGCAAGCCTGAGCATCCTCTCCCAGGTGCAACTTTCAAACACTACTCATGGTAAGAGGAGCAGGACCCAAAAGCAGTAGGTGGGACCCAAAAATGGTGGCCTTGCATATTCATTCTCACTCAGTCAAGCTGGAGCAGTACCTGGTCACCATTTCTGGGAAGGTTTCTTTCTCTGTCAGCACTCAAGCAAAACTTGGTGCTGGAGTCTGACTTAAAAATTTAATTTAAAATTTACAGATACAAACCCACCAAACTTAACCTGAAATGAGTGGTCTACATAGTGGGGACCTGCTGACACGGTCGTACCAGTGGGGAGTGTAAACTGGCTGCATCCCTGGCCCATATGCAGGCAGGGGTACAGGTGGGCATGGGGGGGGGCACAGCTTTGACAGAGACCCCTGTGCTGTGGTGGGAGATGTAGTGGCTCCAGGGGATGGCCAGACATCTCCTCTCAGATCTGGTGATGCTGGTTGAAGGCACCATCTCTCCTGTTTGTGGGCTACCACCAGTCCCAGCAGCCAGGCCTGGCAGCAGTCACAGGGCTGGTTTGGATTTTGGGAGATGAATAGCACTCTCACAAGCTGTCCTTCATTGGGACTGCAGCGAAAAGGGGTTTAGGAGGGTACTGGGCAGTTCCTGGGATGATCAGGAGTGGCTGAGTGAATCTCCAGGCCTTCAGAGTCCATTTGTCACCAGCCTCCTCTCAGTAGGAGGAGGGGAACAGCAGGACTTTTGCTTCCCTGAAATTCTTGTAGGATCCAGAGAGTGGCTCCATCGCCTCACAGGGCTGAGGGCTGTGGCTTTGAGAAGATTACAAATCCCAGCTCTTTCGACTTTCCCTCTCTGCAGAAATCCCCCAGACTTCTGGCTTTGAAACAAGCAAACTTCACCTTCCCTGCTGGTCGGGGAAGGAAACCTGCCGGCACAGGTGGCGCCGGTGGTGTCTTGCCGCAGGCAGTGCTGTGAGACTCCCAATCCCCCAGGCAGCACCTTGACCTGCAGCTCCCTTGCCATGCGCTTGTGAGGGCTCTCCTACACACTGGGGCATTTCAGAGGCACATTTGATCATCTAGGGGAAGCAGATTGACCGACTGCTTGCTTTTCTTTTTTCAAGTGTAAGAGGAAGTAAAATCTTTATTTCTTTTTTCCTCTGGGATTATTTACGAGGCATTGTCTCTGCCACTGCCAGCTGACATCCTTTGGCGTCACTACCACTCAGTGCACTGAAGATGCCTCAAGGTGTGTCAGTCGTGCTTCACGTCAATGCGCCTTGATGTATCTCTTTGGCTGCAATTGAAAGGTACAGTTTCTAAATCTCCCGGTGACCCATTTTACATGGATCACTGGTGCGCTAGAATGTAGCTGCTCCTTCCCATCGTGTTAATGCAAGTTTGCCTGCGTTCCAAGCAGCCTGGGCTCCACGTGCCATGCTGAGCACACACGGAGAGCTGAGCTCGTACTAGGGTCTCTGAGTGAAACGGGCACAGCTTTGGACTTAATATCTTCTACACAAGTTACATGCTTTAGGTGTTTTCATTGCTATATCACGGTCCCTTTATTTAAACCTTGTAAATTCTTTCGTTTGATAAACATAGGCAGACTGCTGGATTATCTCTAATCTTGGGGCTTGCAGTCAGCAAGCACAGTGAATGCTCCCAGGTTGCGGAGGCACCTTCTGCTGCCCGGGTCCCATGGCCCCCCCTAGCTAAGCTCAGCACTCAGTGTGTCACCAGGAAAAGGACCAAAGCGCCTGCCTGTGAGGGAGTAACTCGAAACCAGCTATGGACACAGGCTGCCTGCCTCAGTGCCCTTCAAGCCAGCCCTGGGGATGGCCTTAATTGATACTTCCAGCGCAACCCTATGGCTCTCTGTGCTGTGTTGGCTGCACACTGCCCTGTCTGCCTGCATGCTGGGCTGGAAAGAAGGGTGGCGGGAAGGCAAACCCTCAGGGGCCCTTCTAGAAGGCCCCAAGGCCCAGCTGGTATGGCAGATGGGATTCATGGGCAGCTCCACCCCCAGGCGTACTCAGGCTGCCTTCGAGGGCAATGCAAATGCGATGCACCTGCCTGCGAGGCACCGTGGCCTCCAGAGTCCTTTAAAGGACACCTGGCTGGGGTACAATGTAAACCCAGTACTGATTTAGTCCAGGAGCTGGTTCTGCTGGGATGAATCATTCAACAACACAAGCACCCCATGACTGTGCCTCTCATTTCCATGTTGTGGCCTCGTTTTCCCACTCCAGAGAGGAAATAATGGCCCAACCACGGGCATGGATGACAATAGAGAAACGCTAGGAAAACAAGGAAGTATTAGAGAGAATTTCAGTTACATATATGACAGAATCTTTGTGATTGGGTCAGGTCCTCCCCAACTTCTTTTGTCATGTGCCTGTTATCCTCTCATTTTATTTCATGAAAAGTGAGTCTTGAAATCAATGCCGCATTAAGAGGCATGAGGCAGCTCATACCATCACGTCATCTTCTTGTGAAGCTACAACCGTAGCTTTGTCATGATTTGTATTTCCCATTAAAAAGGTTAAAAACTACCTAACAGATTTTCAGTAATTCAGCCGTGAGCAACTCAAATTTTTCTGAGTCTCATTTGCCCAGTTAAAACAGAAAATAAACTCTAGACACACCAAGTTTTAAACGAAAAATTAGACTGCAGTGCAGTCGCAGGGTCCTGTCTTTTCCTGGGGAGCACAGCAGGCTCAGTTCCCTAAAAGTCCAAATAAGCTGAGATTATGGTGCAGGAGCAAGGACTGTAGGTGGGGACCTCGCTGCCTTTGCCCAAGTCTATCCTTACATAGGCAGCATTGGTTTGTCTGCTTCTACAGCGTTTCCAGCTGGGAAGTGAGGGTGCGGGCAGATGAGCAAGTCACTGCCAGGAAAAGAGGGAATATGAGAGTTCAGCACCTCAGCTATTGCTCAGAAACTGCTCTTATGTATTCTTTAACCTGTCACAAATGCAAACTGCAAACTGTCCCCTCTCTCACAAGGGACGAGATACCTGGCTTTTGCTACAAGGTATTGCGGATAAGAGAGTGCAGGTGAACACTTGCCACCACACAGCAGCCGAGCTGTGTGGTGGCAACCCTAAACTCTGGAGCACAACAGGTTAATTTCCCTAAAAGCCCAGCTGTAAAGTCCTGATTCAGGTGAGGGAATGACATGGGAGCTTCTGTGCTCAGTGGGCTGAGCTGCCTCACAGCTGCAACGTGGTTTGACTGAAATTCTTCAGGTTGCAGCAACAGGAAATTGCAGATGAGAAAATGCTCTGTAAAGTGCATTTGAACAGTTTCAGTCTCAAGCTGTGAAAAGTAGCATCTCCCTGAGCTCTTAATTTTAATACTGCTATTAATACTGCTTTTTCTAATAGCATTGAGGTCAGTGGAGCATCAGGGTCTTGTTGTAGAAAACCACATTCCAATGATGCTCAAGAGACCCCCATTCTACTGTCACACAGTTTGCTGTCCCAGCAAGCCCCCAAGCACTTTACCATATCCCAGCCAAAATACAGATAGTTAAGAAGGTGAATCTATTAAAAAATCTAGTTTTGATGTGTTCCCTCCACCAGGCAGCAGAAGAAGTACCCTGAAATGCTCCTCAAGGCAATGATAGGCACTGTTCAGGGACCATGAGAGCAGAAATCAGGGGTTTGGGCAGTTCATTATTCCTTTTCCTTGGAGAGCCCCGGGGACTGTTCTCATACAGGTACTTGGAGGGCTGTGGGGGGAGAAAATCCCTTCACCAAAATTGGATGGGCTTTGCAAACTGCCCCTGAGGATTTAACACCACTCTGGATTCCACACTGTGCTCACTGGGAATGTAAACAGTCTGTGGTAGTAGAGAGACTGGTCAAGATGGTTGAAAGAACTACCAGGACACTCTGCAGCATTGAAGCCAGAAAACCATGTTGCTTCCAAAGCAGCCAGGAGAGAGGTGAGTTTGTGGCTGATAGGATAAGGCTGGCTGGTTTCTGCCCCCTGACAAGGCAGAGACTCTTCACACTCCCTGAGGACAATAGGCTCAGTCCTGGGAGTGGGCTGGTTTCAATATGGGACTCTCCATCTTGATCCAGTTTGGATGGGTCAAGACATGTTGAGACATGCTCTTTCAATATGCTGCATTTTATTAAAAACAAAGTAGCTGTGGGCCAGATTGTAAAACTAGGTGGGCCTCATTTGTCTGTCCCTACTGTAAGCCAGTGAAACCTTCAACATACCCAAACTCTCACCTTTTTACCCATTTGAATGAAAAAGCATCACTAATAAAAGAAAATGACTCACCTAATGCTAAACCTGAGCTCTGTAGATCAGCTTTGATCAAATTCACTGACATTTGGATAACTGCGTTATTATAACTAAAACATCTTTTAAAGTTTTTTTTTTCCAGACGCTCATTCTTTAAACTTTTCTTTGATCACTGTGCATATCCTTTTCAGCAGAAATTTGTCCACAGAGGGTGAATTTTTTTCATTTGTTTTTCATATGGATTCTCTTTCCTTTGTTCATATTTTAAATCAGTGAAGCTACTCTTCAAGCTAGCCCTTATAATAAAAATGCAGCTACTGTGTGGCTTTTAACAACTCATTTAACCCATCTGTGCCTCAGTATTCTTGTTAGCAACCCAAGGCAACTAACACTTATTTATGCAATGAGACTGATCATGAGGCTTAATTAGATAGTTTTTTTGTAGGATAAAGTAAACATTTCAGAAGGGCAGAGCAGGGGAGTGGTGGTCGCTGTTATGGTGGTCTGACACCACCAATTTGTAATAACGTTACAGCAGTAGTGTTACAAAATGCTCCGTAAAAGGCTATTTCTTTCAGAAAGTACTTTTGAATTATTTCAAGTGCTCCAGTTTCCAAATAAGAGTTACAATCCAAGACAATTAAAATAAATGGAAGCAGGAATGTGTCAGGACAATTACGAGTGAAAAGATTGACATCACTGGAGCTGGAAGGGCAAAAATTTGCTTGTGTATAAGAACATGTCTGTGTATGAAGTGCAGCTTTATATGCTGAGAAGGATAAAGTTTGACTTTGCTTTTTCTATGGAAAAAATTTCACTCATCTATGAAGCAACAAAACTTAGTTTAGCAATAGAAAAATGCATTTGTAACCAGTTTTTTCCTTTCAAGCAAGCAGGAAGACTGTTTAAGCTTTAATTTGCTCATTATCATTTATTGTAATTTAGCCATCCAGGTGGGGAAGGTAGGTGCTGATCGTTCATTCCCAAAGAGGGCGGCTGCCCAGCTCTAGAGTCAAGACGGTCTTATTAGTGTTTTTTTACAGCATGGGCAGAGTTCTTGTTATAGCTTGTAACAGGGGTGGATTAACCGCAAATAATTTTCAAAACTTTGAAGTCTAAAGCTGTAGCACCTTTTACTGTATTCTAGGAAAAAAAAAAAAAAAAAGAAGTGAACGTGTTCAATGTTCTGGTGAGACTCTTCCCCTGCCTCGTACCAAAGTGCAGTCTTTGAGACTCGCAGTGCTGCCTGCGCGGCCATTTTGCAAACACGTATGTGTGTCATCTGACAGAGCGAGCCCTAAACCCTGCACGGCTTCTGTCTCTGATAAAACTATTTATGAGCGCACGCATTTGCAAACATCAGGCCCTGCAAGCTTTAGCTCCGCACATCAAGCTTCTTAGGGAGGGCTTGTTTTCCCAAAACACTTCAGGCTGAGGATTCCCATTAATATAAATCTGCTTTAAATAGGAGATAGTCATTTTTTAATGCAGACGTTCTCTAATATTTTCAGGATGTGGCTCATACCTTAATAGATAGCAGTTGCGGTGCAGATCTGGCCACGCAGCCTGCAGTTGCAAAACATATTTGCGGTAATGAGAACCCTTGTTGACATGGAAAATTAATATTAAGAAAATTATTGTAAGGTAAATCTTTAATGGGTTTTTGTCTCTGTCTAATGCAATTTAGCAGTAAGCAAAAGGAAGGAATTTAGCACCAGGTGAGTAGTCAGCTTTTCAGGAATCGTGTTTTGTTGACCACATTTTAAGACCTGATGTTTTGATGTAGCACATCGGGAGGAATATCTGCTTCATAAACAACAGCATGAAACATCACACACAGGATCCTGCCTGACAGTGTCAGCTGTCAGAACCTTGCCCACAAGAAAGAGTCCCTTGGCACAAGTGTTTTTCATGTTGGTGCCCTTTCTGTCTGGAGAAGTGTTTTGAAAGCTCAGAAACTTCAGCAGGACGGGAGAGAACCTTCATGCTCACACCCACCTACCACTGACAGGCTGAATAGACATGTCGTTTCATAAGCAGCATCTGTCAAGTCCTCTGGCAAAACAGAAGTAGCAGCTATCCCAGTAAGAAAGGCTGCTCTGCTCATTTATTGAATGTTCAAGAAGTGTCGTGTCATAGCAACAGGGCAGCAAGCAGACACTGCTAGGTACAACAAGGCAAGAAATCCTGGATGGGGACCAATCTTCTCTGCCTCCCACCCCACCTCTGCCCCACCAGCTCCTAAGTGCCACTCTGTCAGAGGATGCCAATGTTGGTATCAGTTTTTGTTCATGGTGATCTGTGGTTTAGGTGTTAGAGTCTGTCTGTTTCCTGGGTTTCTCCGGAATGAAGGAAATCTGACAAATTTTTCTCCTTTTTCTCCTTTTTGCTGCTATGAAGGTACGTACTGACCCCCTTTATTTCCCAGTGATTGTGGATATTAGAGATGATGGAGGCACAAGATATCTGGCATGACATAACAGGAATGAAAGGGTGAGGAATTCTTGGAAGAAAAGCCATTTTTTTTCAATTTAGACAGCTCGAAATTGTTTTGTTTTGTTTAGCTTCTACCTACAATACTTGGAGAGAGGGAGGGATTTCTTGGTAAGCGTTGTGTATTGTCTGCTGTTTTTCAAGGACTGAGCAGACTCCTAACAGCCTTCTGAGTCCTCCTTGAGAGATACCAATTGCGAGAGAAAGGGTTGTATTTGACTGATAAGAAATGTGTGTGTGTGTGTGTGTGTGTGTGTGCAAATAAAAGGAGCAGCAAATTCAACTCCCTTATCTCCCTTCCTTCTTGCATGCCAGATCACCTTTAGCATCAGCCCTAGTCCTGCAGTTGCTGCTTTCAAGGAGGTCTCATCAACACAGCTGTGGTTCCTGACCTGTTCTGGGTATAGATTCAGGCCCTGTCTTTCCTCATTCCTTCCCTTCACCCTTTCATTTCCACAGCCCAAGGGAAGTGAAAAATGAAAGTTAATTGTTTACTGCACTTGTTCAAAATAAAACAGATGTCAGAAGTTCTCTGAAAGTGAAAGACAATTACTAGTTTCTAGAACACTGACATAATTTAATTTTTTTTTTTTTTTTTTTTTTTTTTTTTTTTTTTTTTTTTTTTTTTTTTTTTTTTTTTTTTTTTTTTTTTTTTTTTTTTTTTTTTTTTTTTTTTTTTTTTTTTTTTTTTTTTTTTTTTTTTTTTTTTTTTTTTTTTTTTTTGGGAAAACCTCTGCAGCTCATCCTTTCATTACTGAGGTTGCACAGAGGACAAGACTTTTTTTATCACAGAACAGACTGTCTTCCTGGAAATCCCCATAGAAAAATCTTTCAGGATTTGGATAGCTAGTTTTACCCAGTTAAGAAATAATTTATTCTTCATAACTAAGTCAGGGAATCTTTAAACCAGATCGACTAGCAATGTTTTAATGTTCATCATCATCTCGAATACTGGCAGTGCCTTGATCACATTGTTCAGAAATAATGCATTAATGAAACATGCTTATAAAATATAAATATTGGTGTCCATTCTCATGTATCATGTAACATTCTCATGCTCATCTCATGTATTTGTATTCCCAAATATTTAATAAAATTTCATAATTAGTTAATATACAAAAAGTAACAGAGTAATGCAAACGTTGCACTTTTTTTCCCCCCGAAGGACTGTGATAATTAAAATCAACTTTAATTGTCTATGTTATTTTATATAGAGTGGATAACACATATTTATTTGGACACATAGACATTAACACACACCTCCAAAATAGATAAGACATTTTGTTACTAAACCAGTTGCATTTGTCACCAACAGCAAAACACGGGCCCAACCCAATCACTTTGCAGTTTTCTGTTACATAAAAGCAGTACAAAAATATTAAAATAATATTTACTCACCATACTACAGTAGAAAGTTTTCTGTCTAGATTTTGAACTCGATACTCATCTCTACTAGAAACCACTCTTTTATCTTGCTTTACAATGTTCCTTTCTCAACAGAAAAATTACTGCTTATATTCTCATAAACCATCCAGCAGACCGATAAAGATAAAAATGTGCACAAAGAATAGAGGACAAAAGTTTATATCAAACAATGCACATCAAAGAGAAGAGACTCTACTTCCTTTTTTCTACCTCCACCCATATATTTTCACATTAATCAAATCATTACTACATCATTGCTAGTAGCCACAAATGGCTCATATTAATTCATTTATTCTCATTCAAAATGATTTTTTATTAAATCCTTAACTACCATATCAAAATAATATACTAATAAACATTTTAAATAGCTGATAATGTAGAACATTTGAACTTTTAGTCCTTGTTCTGTGGACCCCAAAATAAAAACACATCAAAAGAGAAGAAAATCTAAAATTTCAATTAATCGTAACCAGAAGTTCAGGCAAACACAATATTGAAGAAACTTTATAATACCAAATATCCCCTGAAAATATTTCAATTCCGTATGTGAATATAAAATAACTTCTTGCTTGATTTTGTTGACCCAGAATTGTCAGTGGAATAGAATCTTCAGTAAATCCTAAAGGTGGCAAAGCGTGATTTGCTCTGATTTCAGCTTGAATTATCTATTTGTCGATATCTGCCTTTTCTCTCTTTTAGAAAGCAGAGAGGATTTGTTCGTTCATGGTCTTTAAAAACACTGTCTTATTTTCATTAAGCTAAGCCCACTGCTGATGTAATTCTTGCATTACAAAGGTCTTAATTTAAACCATGACATAAATGCTTTTCATCAGTTGATTTTTTGTTCTTTGTGCCAAATTTCTTGCATTTTTAAAATAAAGAATATGGTGTATAATAACTGCTGCAGGACAGGCTGCTTTATTCTTAAATATGAAAGACAAATGGGGTGTGACATGCATACGTTTCAACATGCAGCACTTACTTCTTCAGGACCTTTACTTTTTCCACTGTTTTCTCAGTAGACTATTTCACTTCCTTTGAATCGGGCCTAACGATAACACCGGATTTGAAGCACACTTCTCGGCGTTGAGCACACTGACGGGACCAAGAGGTGAAAAGTGCTTCTAATCTCTCTCCTTTCCCTCTTTCTCTCCCCCTCCTCTCCCTCTCCCGCTCCCTGCCTCCCTCTCTTTCCTTCCCCCCCTCCACTCAAGGATTTGGGGTCTGCAGATGATAATTTACAGAGCGTTTTGGAAGAAGGGTGGGGACGCATTCCTAACACCCCAAATCCTGGTTTGCATTACACATTAGGGATTTCAAAGCACACCAAGATTTAATCATAATCAGAAAGTAGAGAAATTGTTTCTACAACATTCTGCTGCATCGAGTCTTTCTTTCCTCCTCCTCTCCCCCCCCACTTTGGTATCACTGTAACTAATACAGCACAATTGTATCATCTTCGTGTTGCACTATCATTGCAATGATCGGTGAGCTGTGCTAATGCTTCTGGGGAAACTGCATAAATTGTTTGGGTCTTATTTTGAGTTTAGGAACTTGTTTAATTTTCAGACAGAGTCAAAAGACACCAGCTGTTTCTCTACTTAAATGTGAAAGTACAGAAGAAATTTTTTTTCATTAATGTTGCTATAAATGAATCAAGATTATAATGGAAAAGATGCAAATATTTTATTTAAGCAGAAGTTTCACCGTGATCTACAGTAACACCAAACTGCAGCATTAGTTCATTGACCTCCATGGGACAATATTGCCAGATACAGAACAGATTTAGAAAATCTCAGCTGAATTTGTGGAAGGAACAAAATCTTTCAATGATCTCTGCATCGACTAAATTTTAGAAGATGTTGACCTGATACTTCTATGTTTGTCCTGGCTTTATACTTTGTCCCTGAAAGAATGCTCCTAAAATTGCCAAAAGCAGGATATAGTGACAGGCCGACCTTTCGTCTGTCAACTTTCTTGTATTATGCAAGACATTAAGTGAAATGGAAAAGGTATCTTTTCATTCAGATTAAGTATCTGTGATTCACTAATTTTACATGGTGTCATTTAAGTAAATTAATTTTATTTCCTGGATATTGGACATCTCAGTAAAATTGAAACTGAGGGAATCAGTATTGTTACTGTTCAATACTTAGGACTACAGTATGTTGTGTATTTCTAAATTGCAGACTATATCAATAAGGTTGGATATCATTTAATTTGTTATTTTATCATTTCTCCTTTATTCACATTACTGTCTATGCAGCATGCTGTTGCGTGGACCTGAAGAGGAGAGCAGAGCTATTCTTTAAGGGTGTGTTCATCTTTACATTTTTTAAACCTATTTTGATAGATTTATATCAAGGCTGAAGTAATTCACTTTGGGAAAAACTTGGCATCAAAGCTTTTAAATACAAGCAGATTTTTCTTTCAATTTTTTTAAAAGAAAATTTAAAAATAATTTGGCATGTTCTTAAAGGCAAAGGTTTAAGTCCTGATTCATTTTAAGTATGACTTCGGAGGAGCCAGGACTTCCTTCAAATTATGGGAAACAATTACATTTAGCATTTTCAGATGGAAATTTTGTGCTTGTATAAATTAAAATTGTCTCTTTTTTGGGGGTGGCAGGGTCTATATATTGCATAATCCATAGCGTGAACTCATCTCTGGATATCTTTCTGTTTAGTGACTATCTTTTTTTCATTAAGATAAGTAACAGTTCAACATATGTGGTTACTTAAGAAATTCCTCAGGATCTTTAGTGGAGTCTTTTGGGATAAGATGTGAAATCAGCCGTTGTCATTCATGACAAAGATCCTACATAATTTTTCCAAAGAGTTCAGCATGCCAATGAGAGTGGATAAGCATGAGTGAGTGTAATTTGTCCATGCACTTTCCGTCTGAGGTTTGGATCTAACATGCAACCTCTGCCCTTCCTGCCCTCAGTTGCCTTCAGGTACCTTTGCATTTAAGTAACTTATGTCTTTGGCCAGGCCAGGAGAGAAGTGAACTTAAATTAACTTTCCTTGCTTTCCAGAAAGACAAGGTTATTGCTGGTGAAATCCTGCTTACCTTCATCGAAAGACAAAACCTGACCCTCGGAGAAGTAGTTAAGGACTTCTTGCATGAGGTACCCATGGGATGGGACCAGCCTCTCTCTCCCAAGTAAAGCTCTTCAAAAGAGATCTACTGTACCTATCACCTCGCTGTGTGGCTATAGCTGTGCAAGTGCTAACAAAGCTATGTGAGGCAGATGATACAATTTTTGTACAAGAGATGAGAGTTCAACCAGACCTATCCCAAACTCCCTGCCTTGAACCCTTGGACCCCCAATACTCCCCTGGGGGTTTAACCTCACATGTGGGGGCCTTTGGGACAAGCCAAACTAGTGTAGAAAGGACAACCCCTTCCCCATACAGCCAGTACACTGGCTGGCTCTGCCAGTTAGTACTGGTATTCCTGCAAGTGTTTCAGGATGTTAGAAACTGGATCAGCTGTATTGTCGTAGTCTGAAATGTGAGCCAGTATCTAAGGCCTTTTTGGGTGTTCCCTTTGGATGTGAGATTGATGATAATTCCCTGGTGCAATCCTGCTTATTTACAAAGGATAAACAGAGTCTGCTTTTCCAAAGCCTGGGAGGAACTAACAGCAGCATGCAATACCTTTGCCCAAAATCAGTGGCCAGCACTTCCAGAGGGTTTTCCGCTGAAAGGGAGCTCTGCTCTCTGCTTTTCTCCCTAGCTGGGCTGTGAGCGCTTGCTCAGCTGTGCCCTGGCTAATGTCTCTCCTAACACACAGATTTTGTGGACCTTTCTCTCCACTGTCTGTGGAGACACCTCACACCATCTGCACCAAGCGAGGCAGGACTCCCACACGCCTCAGGTGCACGGGCTGTGGAACCCGGGGAGACCAGAGCTTTGATGTCTCCCTCCTCCACAAAAAATGCTGTGAACCTGAGCAAACTGGGTCAGCACTACATTATAGCCATGCCCTCCCAACCTGGGCACAGGTATGATAGAGCTGCCCTTGGCATGTGTACCCTGGCTGCCTGCCCCTCCCCGATGCTTGACGGAAAGCTGAGTGACAAATGTCATCTAATCGTCCAAATAAATAGTTCCTTCTGCTAGATACACATGTACCGTTGCTTTTTGAGCTCAAGTGTGTATCCTACCGTGCCTGTGATGAACAGGCAACATTGCAAAGCCTTGAAAATGCGCTTGCTGACAGTAAGCACTGAGGCGAGGCTGAACAGTGAGTTGGATTCAGCCAAAGCCAGCGATTGCTGTGTGAGCAAACACGGAAACAGAGCCAAGAGAGTGAAACGCTGGGCTTTTATTCCTTCCTCCACATATACTATTCCACAAATGGAGTTCCTTTATGTCTGGGCTGTTCTCTGCATGTAAATGTACCATTGCAATGTGTAGCTGCTTCTACACATACACTTTCATCATTATAATAATTTCATCCTTCCTAGGGGAATAACTACATTACATGTTAATACTATCAATAATTTGTACTGGGAACATTCTATTATACTCCCATAAAATCTAATAATAATTTCATATTTAGAATAAATAGCTCTACACCCCCAATCTAAATTTAAGTGTTTATGACCAAATACCATTTTTTGTTGCTAGGATGAAGCATTTTGTAAGATTCTATAAGGTGGGTTTGTTTTTTGTTTTTTTTTTTTTACATCAACATACTGTCCAAAACCTAACATAAATCCCACAGAAGCTTGATGTTGCAGGGACTGCCATGCAGCCACATGGCAATGGGATGCTGCCTTGTCCTGCTGTCTTTTGTGATACAGCATTGATACTGTCTTGTTCTTTATTGGCACAGTTATCTGTGACCAAATACACCTGGTTGATGTATCTGCAGTTTCAGTTAAACATAGAAGGTGTTTCATGGTGTAACGAGAACTTGTCGTTTCAATTTGTGTAGCTTTTAATGTCTGCAGAAATAACGTGCTTCTGCGTGCATCTCCTATCTTTCAAACACTATATCCTTTTTATTTTGTTGCTGAGAGTAAACACTGGCCTCTGTATATCCATCCTGCTCCCCATCTGGTATTCTGAGACTGCAAGCAGTAGTAAAGGTGGGGCTACAGACATCAAAGATACTCATACATCTTGAAACTAAGCACTGTGCTAAACTCTCTTTAATACTTCTGTGGGAAAGTGTCTCCATATGTCATCCCATGTATTTTCTTTGCTGTTTAAAGTATTGCTTAATAGTACACTAAGCTGGTGGAAAACTATTTGCTTTGTTAGGTTAGTTCTACTCTGGCTTAATGCAGGGCTGGTTGAGCACCAGAGCCAGCACACAGGAGCAAGCAGGACCAGGAGCAGCTGGGGTGGGAGGAAGACAGACTGGGGCACCCAGCAGGTAGTGGGGTTTCCATTGCTGAGAAGTGATTATCAGTCTACCCGAGGGGAGAAATCCTTGGCTGGCTGGGAGGAGTTGAGGCAGGGGTGTCACTGGACTTGTACTTCATCAGTTGCACAAACTCTGTGTGAGAAAGTGGGGTCTATATCTGGGAAGTATTTTCAGACTTTATAAATCTCCATCCCCATCTCATTTGCTTGAATCCTACTCCTTGTGGACTGTTTTTCCCACCTTCATGCTTTCTCTCTTCTTCTAAGCAATTAGAGCACCTTCCTGCAATCCTTTAGTCTTGTTTCTTGCTTTTGCTGTCTTCTTGTGATTCTCCCAGATCTGTAGTCACACTTTTAAAAGTCCCCTGGAAACAACTTCTTATGCTCCCCTACTGATTTTTGAAAGGCCCTTTTAGGTTTTGATTTCAGTGTCATTCCCTGGTTTCTCTAAACTTCGTCGGTGAACAACTTTCTCCAGAAACAGATGTGTAGAACTTATTATTATACTAATAATTCCTAGACCTACCATGCATCTTCTGCCATGTTGCCCTGCCTTCTACTTTAATTGTCTGCTTTCAAACAAAAAAAAGTTCATCCTTTCCCATTCCTTAACTCTGGGCCACCACACATCCAGCAAAGCAAAAGTCATGAGACCAGAAGCACCTTCACTCCTTTAGTCTTGTTTATCTGGACTTTAAAGTCAACTTCTTTTAGAAACCTGATTCTTTAAATTTGGGTTTATTGTTCTCTCTTCATTTATAAGTAGAGATCAAATGTCTTGTAAGACTTTGTCCTTCTTAGAGTTGTTATTTCTTTTGCTCTCCAGCACATGGTGACATCTTTTTTGTCTTTTCAACTTCTGCAGCTTTGGAGAGGCAGAAACCAACAAATTCCTCCCTGGCCATTCTCTTGGGATACAGCCTGGGTTACTGTGCTTTCTTGACTGCTGCCCTATTTCTGCAAGAGACCCCCAGCAAAAAATGGAGTTAAGAGGTAGCTTAACTATTTTACCTGTGCTACTGCAGCAGTCAGGAGCCCCACTCTCGCAGCAGGACTTCTCTTGCACAAGAGAGCGTTACATGAGTGAAAGCCTTTGTGGACAAACTACTTGCTTTAGCCCTAAATTGTTCCTCTATGCTCTTCTCCTGTCTTCCTACAAGATCAGAGTGGATGAGGCTGTTCATGTGAACACACCGGGTACAACCCTGCCCGTGTGTTACACGGTTACACCCTTTTTGTCAGTGGCTGCGCTCACTTTCTTCACGTGCACTTTCTTCATTGCAGTGTCCCAGGAGGAAAAGCTAGAAGCCTTTAAATGCAATGGTTTTATTGGAATAAGGGTGATTTTTCATAGGTGACTTTCAAAAAGATGGTAGAAAGTTTCAAGGCTTCTGTTAGTGTCTAACTGCAATACGGCATTGATATGGGGACTGCGTTATCAAATGGTAATGAACTCCAGTCCTGTAGGATGTGTGTGGCAAGCAGTTACACTTATTCTGAGGGCTTTTTTGAATCTTACTATTCATGAACTATACATGATTTCAAGCTTACCATACAGGAAAACTGGTTTGTCTCTCCCTCCAGTTATATTATTTGTAATAAAAATATATATATTATAATATATATTTAATACAAATAAGTATAATTGCATTTTCCAAAGATCTGCACTTACGGAAAAATACTTTTGACAAACAGAAACTGAGTGTCCAGTACCTGTTACCCAAAAGACTTCATAGCATTTGAGTCTGAAAAAAAACAGGTCTCACAACTCCTCATGAGGCAGCCTGGTACAGTGATACAAGAACTGCTTTGCATTTAGGAAGGTTGAAGAAGAAGGGATTTGAGCAAACTAACTCCATACATTCAGGACTAGAAAAATGCTGGTCTATAAATTAAAACTTTTCAGAGAAATCAGGTTCTACTTACTTTGTTGGAAGCACAACTGTGTTCCTAGCCAAAGGAATGAGCACAGTTGATCCCTCTACATATAATTTTCTGAGTTTGAAAATTCAAACACGAGAGAAAGTATCTCTCTAACTTTTCTATAGAGGGACCCTTTTTTCCTGCACTGATCTGAGAGGGGCTTTAACAGTACAAGGGAGGACAGGACTTGACTCGGCCCTCTGTTTGTGCTTATATTATTGCCCCTATTCGCAGAGTGGAAACTTGCTGATTTTTTCCATTAAGAGGAGAAATTGATGATAGGAGTCAGGAATGTCTTTGGTTTATTTACAAAGCATGTACTCAGAATCTTGTTTCTCTGAATGCAGTAGAAACAAACAACAGACGCTTCTCTTACTCAAAGTTTCCAAGCTTGAGTGTGCAGTGCAGTGTGTTCCCCATGAAGCTGTGCCGCTCCGGTTTGGGCCCCTCACAGGATTGCTTCCCTGACTGCTTTCTTATGGCCAGTGAGGTGACACACGCACATGCACATGCACACCCCATGCTCACCCTCCTCCCCTCATCTAACCAGCTGGTTTCATAACCTCTGCGTGCCACAGCAGATTCTGGTCAAGCTCAGCCTACCTCTGATTGAGCTCTGGCATGACTCGAGTGGCATCTCCTGTTGTCTTCAGCCTCCTACTCCTGAAGGGACTAGAATACACTTTTAATTTAGCTTGAAGGATAGACACAGGCAGTGGCTTTTCTGAGGTATATGACTGTAAATTAAAAAATTTCACTGCCATGAAAAATCCATGTAGATACAACCCACAGATGCACACGCACACGTGGGCACACTCCCGCATGCACACATGCACAACTTCCAAGCCTTTGGAACAGTTGAATAACTTGTAGTATAAGAGAATTACAAAATTGTTTCATAGCTGTCTAAATAATTTACAGTTCTCCATTTCTTTGTTGTAGGCCAGGTTTCACCCTGCTTTTACACACTGGCTTATCTCAGATCTGTGGCATGAACTTTTGTTGAAGGGAAATAAGTAAATGACAGCAAAAAATCTTGCAATTTAAGTATCATTTCTGATTGCCTGTGACAAGACAATGTTCTCACATTTCAAACAAGTGCTAATTTTTATGGTATCAAGCCAGTCACTTTTGAGCTCTGTTAATCACATTTTGATAGGAAGGTGCAATGTATAATGTCAGAAAGAGATTTTTCATTCCATGAAAAAAGCTTCCCAAGCATTTCAGACTAAAATGGTAGAGACTATGAGCAGGCAGTCACACTGTGCTGTATTTCTCAGCTCACAGTCTTAAAGCTTTTTTCCATCTTGAATAATATTTATTAGTAGCAAAGAACACTAAAATAGTTGTAAGTGCAAGTGAAACTAAAAGCAGGCTCTCATCAGAACTCACTGCACAAAAAGTGGAAAGCTGGTGGAAGAAAGTGTTCTCATGGGGTTGTAGCTTTACAGTGTTTCCATACTTTCTTCCCAGGACAAACTGCTTATAACCTGAAGTGCACAAAGTTTCAGTTTTTTCTCTGATCTCTACAATTCCCTGATCTCTGCAATTTGTGTATTTTCATATGTTAAATTGATCTGATTAATTCCATTTTAGGTACACATGCACCATTCAGAAACAGTTTTAAAACTACTGTTAGGGTGTGATAAGCATTACATTTATCACATTTACATCAAATAAGAGAATAGCTAACTGTTTATGAAACAGGTTCTTTGAATCTGATGTTGAGCCAATAAGAAAGGGATGTTTTCAGTGATTCTTTTCATATGTTTATTGGATGCACACATTGCCTGTATCTGCCAATAGCATTGAAAGCTATGCTAGATAGGGCAAAATAAACATTTTTAAACATGAACAGACTGCATTGGTAGCAGTGGAATGCATCTAGTTAGCTAAAGACATTGTCCTCAGGCAGTAGAGAGATCATAATTACAGTTGCAACTCCATGTTCTGGCTTATTTTGCTCTAAGGAGTTCAAGATTTTGGAACCTTTATTTTGAATAAATGTGGATACTTCCTCCAGGGTCTGAAAAAGGAAAAAATTGACAGTTACATTCCAAAGAAAGCTTAGCTGGATGGCAAATGACTGCTTGCAATACTAATGTGCTCTTTGTTTAGTGGTGCAAATCATTATCATCACTTTTTAAATGTGTAACTACAATAAATATTAGATATGAGACCAAAGAGTTATCTTCACTTCATGAGTTAAAGATTTCCACATGAAAATAAGTGTGTTTGTGTGAAATCTGTTTTTTAGCAACCTTCAACAAATTTATGGGAAAAATACAGTGGAAACCTCTTCTCTCCAGTGCCATTTGGGCTTCTTCAAAGGAATACACAAAGGATAAATGAATCAGATGCAGGTAGAGGGTGAAAAAACAGCTACATCCTTGATAAATTTTATTCTGTGAGATGAAGTTTCTGAAGTTTTCCATAGTTGCCTCCATATCTGTAAAACTAGGGTACTGCCACAGACACTCTTCTGTACTAAAGACAGCATTTTTAACCTCTAGTATTCTCCTTCATCACACTTATCTGTAGCAATTAATTTTCTATTTACTCTCAATGGCTTCAGAACAACATCCAAACTGATATGTTCCCGGTTGAAAGGGTTTTAAGCATGTAGTTCTCTTTTAAAAAAAAAAGGAATTATACATAAATTTGGTTATACACATCTTCATTCTGCATCTTTAGAAATCAATAGGGACTTAGAGTCATACATGGGATTTAATGGAAAAAGTTATAACCCTGTGTAAAGACAAGTGCCAGCAGTGGAACAGTGATAAATGAAGCTGTTCAGGCTCCCTGGCATGTTGACTGTGTGGAGTACATTTTACTGAAACAGTTTCCATATCATGTTTGGCCTCATGAATGTTCAGTCCAGTTCAGCAGAGGCCAAATCCTGTCCTCAATCCAATCTCTGCAATTCCCTTCAACCACTTTGCAGCTCTCATCTGTTTTCTTGCATCAGATTCTTTCACGGGAGTTCAGCCATGCCAAGCATCTTGAAGTTGTATTACCAAGAATGTTTCAGGCACAAATCTCAGCCTCACCACTGAAGACAAGTGCCTCTGCCCAAGTGCAGAAAGAGTTGCTTTGCCTTGAATACAAGGGAAAAACTGGCAGTTTTGCAACACTATGAGTTGAGATCTTGGCCTTTAAAGCTGTGGCATAAATAGAGGTGTTGAACCAAAGCGGGATTTGGACTTTGGAAGAGGAGTCAGTGACAGTAAGAATCTCTGCAATGTTTCCAGGTGAAAAGAACATTCTCCAGTATGTCCCTAGACTGGTCTGTCTGCAGGGCTTGGGAAAAATAGCATCTTAATTTTCTCCATTACAACCCACATTTACAGACTGAAATTATAGCTGTGCCTTGATCTGATTGCTTTTTCCACCCCCTCTCTCCCTCCCTGGGGTGCCAACCCTTCTCCCTTCCTTCTGAGCTGAAATTAATCAAAGAAGCGGGGAGCTTTTGTTATTCTAGTCTCAGTGCTGGCTGGGGAACTAATGGGCTGACCAGAGTGTCAAGATCTCCCCAGAGGAGAAAGGACTAGCCAAAAAAACCCCTGCGATGAGCAAAGGCAAAAACAGGTAGGAGTGCGAGGGTTGAGTGCTCACAATTAGATGAGGAAGGTATCAGGGGACCACACCGAGCACAGGACCCCCAAAACTGCCCACCTGGGTGCAAGTATCTGGTTTACCACTCAGTTCTTTACTTGTCCTTAGCTAGGCTGCTGTACCTTCATAAAAAAACCTTTCGTGTCATCATCCCTCATACTGCTCTACATCACTGCGCCAGTCAACACGTGTGTGCTTGAGGGACACCCCCTCTGCCCCTGTCCTGCTCCCCCAGCAAAGGGCCTGCTTTGGATCCAAGGAAGAGCTGCTTTCTTCTCCTTCCCAGCCCCAGTGCAGCTTCTGTCTAAAAATGACCTAGGCTGAAAGTAAGAGGAGAGAAGAGAATTTGCAATGTGACCGTGTTACAAATCCCAGTGTAGACAAGCCAATGCTAGAACACGACCCTGCTGGTGCTGGCACATTTAGAAATGGGCTTGACCACCCCAAGAGCCAATCCATGACCCTATAAGTGAAGTCTCCTTTAAAAGAAGCTTCAGGCTAGAGATGGGAATGAATGGAGGACAGACAGAAAGAGGCCTGTGAGGAAAAGGAACTGATGGCCAACAGCAAGGAAATGATGAAGGTATTTTCTCTTTCCCTGCTGAGAACAGGACCATTTCATTTGAAGAAGAAACATCTGAGAAAAAATTTTAAAATCCTGTCTCAAAACATGTAGGACTAGCAGACATCAGTCAGGGGAAATCTGTCTTTAAGTTCCAGACTCTGGAACTGTATTTCTATTGTGTTTGAACCAATTCAGTCAACCTCATTTAATTTCCATTGTTGAGGGAGTCTAAAATAGGAAGAAAAGAAAGAAAGAAAAAACCCCAAAGTCTACTGGAGAGATATGTTGAGAAATAAAGGAGCATTTTGAGAGGAGGGGGAAAAAGGTGGAGAATTGACAGGAAGAATATAAAATATAGCTAGTGAAGCAATTTTTTTTTTCTATTAAGAATTTGTCATCAGACTATTGTAATCATCCACCTGTACAGTAAATAGAAAATACACTGGACATAACAAGCTAATCATCTGACTTTTCTTTGCGTCACCCTTATGGGGAAAATGCCACAAGAGAAATTTATCTGACATGTTGTCATATCTTTCTGTGTTTTAAACCTGTCCAAAATGAAAAAGTGAGGAAGTTTGTTTGAGCTGCAGAAGGGGTTTTGGCTTACTCCCCATGAAAATATGATTATAAATTCCTTCTGCATTTACTGTTGGCATATTATAAACAATTGAGTCCACTGATTACTGAGTTATATAAGAATTCTCATGTTATTTGAGACTTAATTCATCAGGTGCTGTATGAAAGTGACATACATATTTTTTAACATCTAAAACCCAAACTAAAAGGAACTTTTTCTGTTCTGTGGGATTTTTATAGCTGGCCTGGGGAGCAGGAAAGAAACTGTGGGAGTTCTTGCCTCATACTCCCAAGCTGATTGCTTTCAGTGCAACTTCTACCCATTTGCAGCTGGGCTGTGAGTATTCCTGCTCTGTGACAGTGATGTCCCCATCCTGATATTCAAAAATGTCAGTGTCCTTATTTAAACCTCTGTGGTTCAGCCTCTGCATTTGATTCAAGATTTTGAAAGTCTTGGTTGGCATCTATCCCAATGCTTGGTGAATTGTAAGGCATGAAAGAAGCTGCATTTTGGCCATCCTAGTTCACCTTAGTGTGGAACACTGCATTATCTGTCACAGATGGGGAAAAAACACGGGAATGAATGTAATCCATTTATTAGTTTATGGTCACAAAGTCCTCAAAGGAGTGTTCCAAAACCAGAATGCTGGATTTAGTATTTCTGTGAGTTAGCAGAAAAATATGACTTCTTATTAACTATATGCTCAGTAGTGTGCAAATTTTTAATTAAGTCATCAAAAGTGCAGAGCAATCACATGCAAAAGTATTCCTATCAGACTTTTTTTTTTTTTGCAAAAGATACTTTTTTTTTGGAAAAGCTTTCTGAGATCTTCAAAATGAAATTTAAGAAGAGATTATCTTTATGAGGATGACTCAACTGAAGAACATTGTTTCAGAAAACATTAGTACCCCCTATGGAACACAGAAATCTATGCATTCTGTTGTATTCTATAGTATTAGTCGTATTCCGATGTATTCTTACAGACTGTATATTCACCTATTACTGCTATACCAGGCAAGCCTGAACCTCAGGTATTTGGATAAGTGAGAGTGAGGGTATTATAAATATGCTTTTTCTGCAAGTTTCTAACAGTTTAGAAGGTTTCTTTCTAAATGGGCATTGGCAGTTATAGCAAAATGGACTCACCTTGTCCCTGAAGTTTGCTTCAGATGGATCATGAAAGGAACTTTGATATTAATAAGAGATATTATCTGAATGAATGAGCAGACTTCATTCTTTCAGTTTGACTTGTCAATTGTGGAACCAATTTTTCTGATATAAGGATGTTTTCCTAGTCAGAAAGCTGTGGAGACGATCACAGTCATTTACTGGAGTCATGAAACATCCAGCAGTATTTGGATGTCTTTAGATCACACTGGATTTCCAGCATACTCCAAGTGCATACTTCAAGGTGTTTAGAATGGATCACAGATCCCGTTTGATAACGTGCAAGGAAGGTACAATACGTAACTTATTAAACTGATAGTTCAGGAATCAATTACGCATTGGTAAGAGGTTCATACAGCAGAGTAAGAACAAACTTATTAGATCAATTTTTACAGTAGGTTGTGGAATGCTGTGGCCCACAAGGTTAAAAGAAGAAGCAGGAAACCCTGTGTTTCAGGTTTGATTCCACTATCGGCTCTTTAATGACATTGTTTATTAATATAGTCATTATTTGTACAACAGTGTCACTTAGAAGCTTTAAATATAAGACCACAGCTGAGTAATTTCATCTCCAGGGTTCAGTTTCCCAATGTCATAGTAATATTTTAGAGCTGTGTTGTTAGGAAGACTTAGTAATGTTTGCTGAGCACTTTGAAGAAATGATACAACGTATTAAGGTATAAGGAGGATTGTTATTTAAAAAAATCTTCATTATTTTTCAAAAGCAAACAATTTTGGCAACGTGATAAAAGGCAGAAAGAAAGAGGGAGTGTAGGACTGAAGACGGTATGTTCATTTTTTTTCCTCACTAATCAGTAAACTCTTTAAGGAACACTATACACTTTCATTCTCATTGTTCTATCACACAGCCTCTAGCACTCAAGAGCAGTCATTTCATATCTCTATTTACACTTCTCAAGCCATAGTCTGTGCTCATGCTTTTCAGCACTTTATACATTTATTTAAGGATCAACTCGGAGTACTTATTCCTCTTATTGGGAAAACACATCACACTCACACATCACAGCCTGCAACTGCAAAGCTACTATAAATCATGTGATATCACTGACACCCCCCTTTCATCTTCTCAGAGATGCAATGCTCTTTTCAGGGGTTTTGCTTTCATTTAATTTGCTTTGCTGCTTCTTCCTTGGGATTAAAATACATAGTCTTTAATTTCTTTTCTGAGCCAGTGGATTTCTTTTTCCTCCTGGTGTTAGTTGTTGGTGTATGCAAGTCAATCCATACACCTTTGGCAATCAAAAGCTATATTGCAAAGTCAAGTCCTTTGCAAAGAGACAATACCCAAATCTAATCTAATCTTCTTGCACAGAAATTATTGCATTACATCTATTTGTGGCATACTTCCTGTCCATTTTCTTTGTCTGAGTACAAGTTTGGGGATGAGAAACAAGAAAGTACAACTCAAGCCATGAACTTTGTGTGCTGTGAAGGATAGGATAAAATGTTGACTTTGCTTTCAGTAGTTTTAAGCTGAATTCAAGTAGTATAAGTTGGGTAAGTGTCCAAGTGAGAGGAAAAAGTAATTCGAGCTAATAAAAAAGACATAACACAGAAGAGACAATGTCAGGAATGGAAGGAGGATGCCTAGAGGAGAGGCCAGTGGGAAATTGTCATAGGCAGCCAGAAGTGGGATGAGATTCAGAGCACGTTACTGTAAAGATGTAGTCAGGACGATTAAAGTAAAAAATAAACAAAGAAGACTTTATTAATTTTGAGCTCTGCTGGTAATTCTGTAGCATACTTAAACTTCATCCACAAGTTGCTGCTTGTCAGCTCATTAAGTCAATCCACTCGCTTTTTTAATCGCCTCTATAGCTGTTGATAAGCATGTAAATGTTTTGTGGCGATATTATGTGACAACTGCTTCCCAACATTGAAAATACGATCTAGCTCTGAAGAAAAGGTAATTAATGAGACTCCACAGCTCTTTTGAAATTTCTTTTGTTGTGACTATGAAAAATAGAATTATAATTTTAAAAAATATGCTAATTCCTGGTGAACTTCAAAAAATAAGCAACAAGGAGTTTGGGTAAATTTAGCTGGTGTGAATCAGTGGCTAACATGACACAGCTGGCTATGTGGTATTCCAACAAACTCCTTTCTGTTTTCTGCTACAAGTCACCATTAAGTCCATTGCTTGTTTCTAAAACAAGCAGTTACTAAAAACTGTTTCTAGTTTATAGTTTTTCTTTTCTAAAAACTGTACATTAGTTAAAAAAATGTGTTCTGTGAATCTGGTCACAAGACACTGCCTTGACTGTGCATGAAAAACATGCTGGAGCTAAGCTGTTTGTCTGTCTTTCTGCTTATAACAAAAGGTCCAACTCTCAAAAGATATTGAAGCCAATTTATCTGGAATAAGAACTGAGCTTGTTTTGAAAACACTTCCTGAAAATATTCGTTTCCCATCTATAAGGGTGAAATGGGCTCTTTTTGAATTAGAGAACATTATCTTCTTCAGGGTTGCAGGATTATGTCTCCACTGCGTGAACCCAATATTCACACAGGATTGTGTAATGGTAAAAGTATTTGGCTGGAACAACCAGCTTTATGATTGACTGATGATATTCTACTGAAGATTGAAGATAACATTTTCAAAAGACAAATATTGCTGGCGCTTGACTACCTGTTCTGTACAGCATTTATTCGCACTTGTCAACTAACCAAAATAAAACTTCTAATGCTGCCAATTTGTGACCTTCTTTGCTGTAAAATATTCTGTTACTAAATCAGCTCTTCTCTGCTGCCTGTGTTTGTCTTAAACCTTTTTGTGAAACAGTATCTACCTCCTTAGAGCCATTTACTGCTCTTGCTGTGTACGCAATGAGAGTTCTGTGCAAAGATCAAGGGGACATTAGGTGTAGTTACATCCAGGTGATAGTGATGCAGGGTTTACTTTAGGGTTGCTCATTTATTAGGATACATTTTGTGTCTTCTTACTGAAGGACAACTCAGCGGTATTGAAGCCTGAACTCATTGTTCTCAACATTTAAATGCTTTTTACACTGAGCAGTTAGGATGAGCTGAGCAAATGTTTTGAGGTTTTTTAAGGTAATGAGTTAAAGACACATGAAACTACAGTTATGCTTTACCAGCTTAATACAGCCATAAATTGTAATGCCTGATTTATCCTGATGAAATAATGAGAAGATGTTAACATTTCTCAGAATAATCTGTGATGAATAGGAAGTGTTTTTGCCTATGGCTATATTGTGCTAGGGTCTGATTGTATCAGAGCTCATAAATTATAAAGTCAAAAGGGACCACTGTGATCATCTGGCTTGGCCTCTTTTATGATACAAGCCATGGGACTTCCCTAAATTAATTCCTGTTTGAACTGGAGCACAAAGTTTAGAGATGCAGCCAATCTCAATTAAAATATTTCCAGTGATGAGGAGCCCACAACAACCCTTAGTGGATTGTTTCAAGGAAAAACTATCCTTGCCCTTACATTTTTGAGCCGTATTTTTATTTTGAATTTCCCTTAATTCAGCTTCCAGCAATTAAATCTTATTATGCCTTTGTCTGCTTGACTAACTCTTATTTATCAAAATCATATTCCTGCCACGGATACTTACAGTCTGTGATCATCTCAACTCTAAGCCTCTTCTTTTTTAAAACAACAGACGAAACTCTTAGAATCTACTGCTATAAAACATGTTTTCTAATGGTTTAATCAGTCCCATGGCTCTTCTTCATAGTCTATGTACTCTCTTAACATCCTCTAAGGATTGCAAGCATCAGGAATAGACCGTAGTGCATCATGAGTCCTACCAATGCTAAGTGTAGAAGTGACATCATCTCCCTTGCTCTTTGTACATGTTCTTGTATCCTTTGGATCCCTTTTGGATGCAGTGCCCGTTGAGAGGTTACATTCAGCAGGTTCCTGACTATCAAAATTCAGAGTGTAAATCAAAGTTTGAAATGTACTGAGTAACTTAGAAGTAAAAATAATATGTATCTATCAGAAGATTTTAGCTTCCTTATGTAGGAGCAAATTATATTCAAGCTGAACAAAACTGGACTTGAGTGCAGGAAAGAATTCCACCCTCTGCCTGACTCTTACATATGTCTATGCCTGTGGTTGTGTGCAACAGCTTTAGGGCTTAGTGGAGCAAAAGGATTGAGCTGCAGATGCCCCACTCCAGAGCACATCAGCTAGTGATGAGAATCAAAGAGAGAAAGTGGTGGGTGGCTCCACCCACAGCAGAACTTATTCCCTACCACTCCACAGGGCTGTGGAGCTGGGCCAGGGGGAGGGATGTCCTCTGGCATGCCCTCCCTGAGCATCACCAGTCCCAGAAGATTGTATGTCAGGAGCACATGGAAAGGCATAGGGGTGCCTGGAGGCAGATTTCTCCAAGCCAACATGACAGCAAAAGCATGGGATCATTCAGTTTTTTAAGCAAGGGTAGGGAGATAGTCAAGACAATTTAATAGCCTGGCAGTATTCCTTCAGCCTTACATGCTGAATTCTCTGACCAAGTCACTTTACACTTCATCTTGGAGAACGAGTAAACATCCTCACATCACTTTAGACAAAGTCATCAGTAATTTGTGAGTTGCACAGGCTCCTACATAAACCAACCAGTCTTCGCCAGGAGATCAGTAAAACTTGTGCTAAACCTTGTTCCTGTGTATAGTCACTGTTGTTGCATAATATATTTAGATAAAAGCTGTTGTAGGTATTGCTGCTGATACTTGCATTCTGTTTCCTGTGGCAGCATGGATAGGTCTTCAGTTCACAGATATTACTGATATCAGCAAACAGCACAGGGTAAAGATGGACGTATTTTATACAGTCGATTAACCCGTGACAATGTCCCCATAGGGACTATATTTAAAATAATGTCCCATTTACTCTATTTATTTGAGATACCAAAATTAATTGCAAATACCACAGCCAATTTATGTCCTTAGCATTTTTTACACACCCTTGAAGTCTGAAATTCATTAACATCATACATATTTTAACACACTCATCTCTCTCTTTCTCTTTTCTTAACTGTGTGTAGGATCTAAGATACTTTCCTCAGGGCTTGGAGATGTGTTGCTCCACACTGTGCTGCAGTACAGGGTCTTGAATATACTCCGTAGGACTTTAATGAGTGTTTATCTTCTGATGATGCCAAAAGGCTGTCTTGCAGTCAGCCCTTCCGGTGGCTGTAATTTCTCAATGTCTCATATCTCAGTGTAGCTAGATTTTACTATCCTTCATAGCAATGCCAATCACCCAGTGTTGTAATAATGTCTCAAAGAAACACATGCTTGCCCACTGCTGTATTATATCAACAAGAATTTACTTCTTCAATGGTCTGAATTTTTTCAAGGTCACAGTTTGTCCTGGGGAGATCCCAAGTTACAACAAAATCTCCTGTTTCGAAGGCAATTAGGTTTCTGGTGGTAGTGATTTCTCATCTTTTCATACACACCATTCATCTTCATCCTCTTTCCACCACTGGTGACAGTGATGCTGGGTCTGTGAATGAAGAAATATGCATACAACATCGTGTGCAGCCTCATGATGCTGTTCAGGCATCTTTACTGTACTTCTTTATTCAGGTACATGTTTCTCTTTATTCAGGAGTGGTTGCTGAGGCAGAGTCTCGTATTCTGTTCAGGTCATTGCAAGCACCCAAGCTAAGGCAATCTAGGGTTAAGTTACTGTCTTTCAGTTGGGAAACAGTCTCAATTCACAACATGCAACTCAAAACCAGAGCAATATGGGCTAAATTTGCACTCAGCTGTTACAGTGCTTTAACTTTGTATTTGCAAGAGGTGTACCAGTTCTTACCATGTAAGTATCTTCCAGCTCAAAATTGTAACTTCTTGCATGCATTTTTTTAAGTGGTCTGTTCCTGCCATGCTCCAAGGCCTACTAGGGATCCTGCAGTTTTTCATAGGCTCTTGTGCTGTTTGGACCACATTTCCCCACGTCTCACATCTGCTCACCAGGTTCCTCCATATCCTTGATATAGTTTGGCCAGTCTGCTGTGCCTCTGCCTCCCCAGATACAGAATTCTCTTCCAAACTGGCTCTGAGTTATTCTCAAGAGTTTCTATTTTCAGTCATCCAGCTGCCCTTACATACACTATCTTCTGTGCCCAATTCATCTTGATAGCTCCAATATTTTTGAGAGGCAAGCAAAATTTTTCCTGATGTCTGGCTACCCTATCAGAAAGCTAGACACAAGCACTTGTAAAGCTTTGTCTTGTGAAGTTTGTTTTCAGATATTTTCCAAATCCCTGCCTTGAAACCATCTGTATAGGAATAAAAAAAAGGAAAACTATCCACTTCACACATACACTGGGCAGAGGTTCATTTCTTCTTTTTTTTTTTTTTTTAATCCCTTGTTAAAAATGGTATATGGTCGGATTTTCTGTCTGTCAGAGTACTTCTTGCTCGTTTTCACTATTTTCATGCTGCAGGACTGCTATGGCTGAAAATTAGTTCTCTCTATACAAAAGTATAGTGACTTTGCAGAGTCAGAAGCTTTTGTTAAAAGTTGTTTATGACTTTCTGCCAGACACTCTTCCTAGTGCATATTTTAATCTTGTTGGTAAGAGCGGCCTTGACTTAAAAGCTATGGAATATTTCTGCCTTCAGTGCAATGCCTCAATTCTGTTTCAATGGTATCATGTTAGATACTTGCCTATTTGTTATAGTCATAACATTTAAAGGTGTGGGATATATTTCCTGATAGCTGTGATGGCAGCATTATGCTGAAGTTTGCTTCCTATAGCATTCTTCTTCAGTAGCTGCACCAAGGCTTTCCCACGCATTCGAGATTCTTGGAAGAAATAACAATAAATGTTTCTGTAATCTAATAAGAGAAAGGAGACAAAATAGTATGGAAAGGCATAAATATAAGTAATTAAAATATATGTAAATAAGACTATGAGAATATAAAATGAGAATGTAATGGAAAAAACAAGACAGCAGTCAGCCTTCCTTCTCTCTTCTGCATCTCCTCCTCCTGTCCGCCAGCACTCCTTGGGAGTCAGATCTCGTTAGCATTGTCTCCGTGCTGAGCCAGGCAGTGATCCCTCAGCTCGCAGTGAGCCACATCAGCAAGCTGGCATGGCACAGATCACTGCTGTGCAAATGAGCTAGACAGGGCCTGGCAGCAGGATGGCGTAAGGCAGAACTTGTTTGTTCAGGCACATTTCTACTGCTTATCAACCACGCCAGCTCAGGCAGAGATTTCTTCATCGGTAGTGTAGACGTGTCCTAAGCTCCTGGACATTTTTTGATGCATGAGGTCAAACAGTACTTTTGTGGGGCTTTCTGTGAGTTCAGACTTCAGTGACATTGTGTGTGCCTGCCTTTTCACACACATAATACAGGAGGAAGCCACTATTACGCAGCTTTTAAACCGAAATAGTATCAAGCCCATAACAAAACCTACTGGACAGGAGTCTGTTCTGTGGTATAGTTGGTATACAGATGAATCAGCCTGAAAACTGCTTACCATAAGAGAAATTAGGTGACTATAGAAAGAATGTGACATCATTTTATGCAAATAATAACTTGAAGCTTAGAATGTGACTGGTATTTCATTATGAAATGATACAAACATTTAATTAATAGTTTCATCTAACTGCTACCAAAGACTGGTCATGGACGGCTGTAAAACAAGCACCTGGTCTTAGAGTTGCTGTCCAAGTCTATGCCACTTCCTAGTCGTGCTTTACTTGAAAGACAGAAAACACTGACTTTCCTGGGGTGCAAGTAAGGTGCAAGTTTTTCAGCATTGCTTGCTGATGGACACTGAGAGCTTCAGTGGCTGGCAGGACTAACTAAGGTTATCTCTAAACTGGTAGCCCTGGAAACACTTTGGAGGTCCTGAAATTAAGCAAGCAACATATCTTCATAGGAACCCCATATTAAGTTGGGCTCTCAATACATAGGGCTTTCCTCCTCAGCTGCATTGTACCTCCATTTCCATTAGGAAGAAACTTCAGCTCCCTATCCAGAAGATATTCTTGTATTCTAACCAGCTCCCCAGTTTTGATTCGAGGAATGAAAACCCTGGGACACACCAAACACACACACACCTGCACACCTAACTGCAGTCTGAAGAGCTGAATAGTTCCTTTTTCCTTGTAAAAATTTCCCAGTGAAGCTGAGGAGTAAGATAGATTGTGTTAGGTTGAGTGGAAAGCCAGAGAACAGCTTGAGGGCTGAAGGGAGCACGTGTGGATTGGATCCCACGGTTTAGCTGTGTGGTGGAGGCACTGAATAGAGAAGACAAAGGGCAATAGGCAGGTCTGATAAACAAGAGTCAAGATTCTCCTTTTAGTGCCTTAGCAAGCAACAGGAAAAGTCTCTTGGGAGCTGAGAGGGTGTTGGCAAGGGGAACATTGTAGAGGCCAAGAGGCATGACTCTGAAGGACTGCTGGCAAAGCACTCTTTGAAACACTCCCACTGTATCTCCACTGGGTAGCTGGTGTGTGCCTTAGCTGGGGCTCTGGCTCATTGGTCACACAGGCTCAGGGCCCAGCTGGACTGGACCGTGACCAACTGCTTGCCTTTCCTCAATGCAGCTGCAATGCCGGCCATACTCTGCTGACTGTCAGGACATTAGGCAGGCTGCAAAAAACTGTTCGAGCACAAAGGCTGGAAGTCATATCTCCATATTGCCCTTATCTGGGTGTGCAAGAGGGAGGGAGATTCCCTGGAGAAAAGTTAAAATAATTTTCCCTAAGTCCTGATAAAATCAGACTCTTTATGGAGCACATGAGCCTTTCTGCAACACTTAGCTAGCCCTGAAGAAGGGTTGGTAGAGCTGCAGTATTTACACCTTAGCCATTAGTCTCACAGGAATCAGTAGTTATGGTTGTTCTTTCTTACACTGCTTTGAGGAACCTCACTTCTGTCATGAAACCACTCTTACCTTAGTTTGTAATTTCTTCTCTGACATGCCTGAGGTTGGGAACAAAAACCTAAAACCAAGTGTGATAAAAGTATGTTGTAAGTACTGTCCTCTGAAAAGTCAAATAAGCTTCCTCCTAAGATAGTGGTTGAGCCCAGTTATTCAGCAAGATGCTACCAAACTCTACTTTCAAAGAGTATTTTTGCTCCTGTCAGGAATAAAAAAATAAAACCCCCTCTCCTGAGAAAATCTTGAGAGTTTTTCCAGACTAGAGGAGCAAATCTGTCCCCCACAACACTCACTCTACTTTCAGTCTAGCTGATACCTCAAAACCTGAACATCTTTGTTTAAAAGTCTTCTGAGGATGTATCTAACAAGAAAACCAAAAAGGATTTGAGGCGGAGGTTCTGTGCATATGTGGAAAAACTATCCAGAAGAAAGTGGGGTACATGTGCTGAAGAAAAATTAAACAGTAGGAGGTTGTATTTCCACATAAATTGGGTCTGGCATAGAGCCTGTAAAGCAGGGTTTGAGCCTGCATGACAAACATATATTGGGAAAATCGTGGTATATCCACATACTTGGTTTAGTTTTGAAGTGCTGTTGCAATGTGTGTGCATAGGAGAGAATGAGAGCTCATGGAAGTGAAAGAGTGGGTTTCTGTGCTATGCCAGCAGAACATGAATATATAATTTGTGGAATGGGAAGAAGCCATCATAGAAGACCTCTATGGTGTTGAAAGCATGATGAAACTCCTGGGTTAAAATATTAGTACAAAGAGAGTACGTGAAGAGTCAGAGTAAGGAAGACAGGATGGAGAAGGAACTATAGGAGTGATCCAGAGAAACAGAGAGGGACAGTACACTAAAGGCAGAGGACAAAAGTACAGGAAACCAACTATTGCACATTGTAGGAGGAAAAATCTCAAAATACAAGAAGATAGGAAATTTCAAAGGAAAGAAATGGTGTGAAGAGATTGAAGAAATACAAACAACATAAAGCCGATTTTTAAAATTGTTTTTGGTAATTTGGGAGTTTTCTAGGATGAGGACTTTTTGTTTGGGGGTTGTAATGCACCACACAGTTGCTACCCCTCTTATGATTTTAGTTAATTTTTTGTGTTTGGTTGAGGTGTGTGGTTGTGGTTTTGTTTGTTTGCTTGGTTGGTTGGTTTTTGTTTGTTTTGTTTTGTTTTGTTTGTTTGTTTGTTTGTTAGTTTGGACACCTTTTTTCTTAGTTTCCTTGACAAACTCCCTTGAAAAGCTCTTTCTAGCTCTATTTGTGCATGAGTCTTACTGGACCCTTTTACTTTCCAAAAAAGAATCCCATCTCTTAAAATTTCACAGATTTTGCCATGTTAAGGGAAATTCTCAGCTATTCCTTGAGCAGTTGATTCTCTTCATATCAGTTACAGGGAAATACAAAAAGAATATCTTCCCTCCTGGACTTGCCTGAGATAGTTCCATACTATTTAGTCAGGATGCCCAAGTACAGATAGGATATAAACATAAAGGATGCAGGAAAGTGGAGCACAAGCTAGAAAAAGGGAGTAAAGAGCCAGGCAGAAGAAGAATGTGGGGGTGAATGAAACAAAGAAAGGGCAGTCAGGAGAGAGGCTACAAAAAATGGAACAAAAGAAAAGCAGAATGTAGAATAAAAACTTGATAGGTAGAGGAAATGAAGCGACATGCAAACTTAAAACAGAGTGAAATAGAACTGAAAATGAGAAAATTTGTAGGGAAATGAAAATATAACAACATTTGCGCAAGAAATCTAGAATGGTGGGAAGAAACTAAGGAAACTGTAGGGCAAAATAGAGGAAAATTGGAAAAAAAAAAAAGTAGAAGAAAAGCAGAATAATAAGCCAGTGAGTAATTTTTTTTAAAGAGTAAAAATTGCCTGAGGTCAGTGTCTATTTATTTATATGTATTGTTAGGGAAGAAATGCACTATATTTTTACGTAAAGCCTGAGAGGTTGGGAACAAATGTTTATACAGGCACTCCTGTTGGAACACATATTTTTGTTTTTCTTAGGCCTTTTATTAGCACACAGTTAGATCTCTGTAGCTAATTAGACTGCTGTATTTCTGATATGTTATGTAGAGTATATTGACATTGAGAGCGAGTGGACAGGGGGCACAATAGTTCAGTGATGTGTATCTAAACATTTCTAGCTACACCCACTAAGAAAAAAAGTTCTAACTCTCTCCATGCAGAAAACAAGTCAAGACCTTTGAGAAAGCAAGCAATGGAGATAGGTCTAAGCTGCCAGAATTTTAATTTTTGTCCAATAGGACAGAAAGAAATTCTGTGGAAATTAGAAATTTGGCTTAGTCCTTTGAATGCCACTTTTATGTGTACACACCTCTACTTATTTTACCACAGTCATTCAGGTATTTTAGCTTTTTTTTTTTTTTTTAACCAATTTCTAACCAGAACCATGTTCAGTTATTCTGTATACTTTTTTACTCCAGTTTTGAAGCATTACCTGCATTATATGCACATAGCCATTGACTTTACTCATGTGTGTAAGTGCTCACCATTGTTACTAAGGCCTTATAATGCCTTAATTCACAGAACAGATTGTTCTTTTAGTGTGAAACCATACTTTTTGTTGGTTAAACTCTAGCAGCTGCATGGACTTTAAATGCATTTTAATTGGGACCACAAAACTGCCCTTTAGTTTTACATTTTCTTGTACTTAGATTGTGCCCTCATTCCTTGTACCTCCTATTTACAGTATTTAGTGTAGATAGTTTAAAATGCTTATAAGGGAGGTAGGGAACAGTTTAACCTCTGACAAGGGCAGCATTTTTAAATTCAACTGTAAGCACTTAGTTAAGAAAAATCTGTTTCCACTTTCCTGATGGATCTCTTTAAACAAAATTCAGGTTAACTACATGCAGCAAAGCCGTGATTCAGCCTCGTCAGAAAAGGCCAAATCCTGGGGATCCCTATTCAAATGAGCAGTCCTTCAAACTGTGAGCTTTTTTAAGTGAAAGGAGTACTCTCGTGATTTTAGGATTTGCAGAATATTGGCCTCCAGCTAACCACTTGGCAAAACTTGTGCCTTCACAATATTTGTAGTCTCAAGTAAAACCACTTAAGTGATTTTTGATTCCTTTACTGTATTAAACCCCCCAGAAAAAAAACCTGCCAGGTGATGAACTTACCAGGGATTCAGAATGTTTGCTGAAATGATAACAAAATAAGGCCCTAAAAGCTGAGTCATGGAATTTAGAAAACCAAAGTTTTACAGCAGCGTAACCTAGGGAGTAATGAATTCATCTCACTTCCTCTATGGATTTGCGTGAATGTTAACAAGAGAAAAGAACTTGGTTTGGAAAAGCAAATTGAAAGATAATCTAGTCACTTTAAAGGGGCCAAATTCTGTAGCCTTACTACAGCAAAATTCCCAGTGTTGTCATTTGACATCAAAAGAGTGTTGCCTGACTCAGGGCTGTAGCTCTGTAACAGGAGATGTTACTGGAGTTAGTACTTTTATTTCCCTCCATAAATATTTTCAGAAGTGAAGCAAAGGTTTCCCTCACCTCTGTTGAAAGGAGAGAGAGAGGTTCCTCTTTTCCAGCCTATTTGATAAGAAGCACTGCACCACACCCCTGTGTCTTCTTGCCTGTTGCAATAAGAACGTCTTCTGCTGCTTCAGAAGATATTTGAAAGCAATATGTGCTGATCTCTCCAGGGATCCTCCTGCAGTCAGTAATGTCACTTCATATGGCTCCATTGCATTGCAAGCCAACACAGCACAGAATGGTATTCGGAACCCTGTCAGGAAGGAGAAAATAAAATCCACCGAGCAGGCATTCCTCAAGCAAGGTTCACAGCAGGAAAAAAAATGAAACAGAGCTACTGTAGGTTAACAGCAGAACTACAACTCTTCACAACTCCAAGGCATCTCTATCCGATTATCCCAAAGGATTTGGCAACTACCCAAAAGGAATGATATGGTTGTCTACTTTTGTGGGAAGAAACAAACTGCATAAAGTTAATTTCTTTCAATGACAGACATCTGTGATTTTTTACTGGGTTTACTAATGAAACTAGTTCCAAAAGGCTGGGGGTTGCAGTAGTCCTGAAGCCCTGCATCTGAACATTACATATTATTTTATTCTGAATGTATTTTCACTAAAACAGGCTACTGATTTTACAGGAGTCAAATTAGGTATCTTAATAGAGAACAATTTATGACTTAGCAGTCCTCTAAAATGACGTCAAAATATCTGCTCCATGTTTCATAATGCCATAATTTTGCATCCTGCTACCTCTAATGCTCTCCCTCTCCTGCACTGTTCCCCCCATTGAATCTATCCCAGATGCAACACTAAATAAAACTTTATTCAAGACCTATGCTTTCTCCACCTCTGAAGAGGAAAGAAAATCTTTATCTAGAAATACATATTTCTGATTGTTTGGTCCTTAACGTGTTTCAGGTTGTTTCACATTAGTCTCAGAGGCCAGGATGGCATGCAGAGCAGAAGGCAGGTGAGACAGTTGATGATAAATGAAATTTATCTCATGAACATCAGCACCTCATTTGTGTACATGTGTGTTTTCCCCGTTGCTGAGTTAATTATTCTTGGTAATAATACTGAGTCAGACACCTGACTATATCATTGCAGACAAACCCATGTTATTAATGCATTTTCACTAAAGTAATCCTTGCCACAGGCAAAATTTTAACCTTCTAAGGGGTTGTAAGCTGTTCATGCACGTAGTTGCTCTTCCCAAGGAACAGACTGTGAACAAACTTAAACTCACAGTCCCAGTTCATGTCTCGTTCTCCCTCATCCGTGGGGAGGAATAAGAGACAGAGCCACAACCATTTTAAAATCTCTGAAGATTCTTTGACACAGATGAAATTTTATGTGAAGATTGTTTAAGAAAAAACCCCTGGGTTGAAGAACACTTCTTTCTTTAAGTGACTGCAGTTTCTTTATTAGTTACAGGAAGAAGGAAAAACACCAGCTCTTGCTCATGATGGAGATAATCCCAGCTGTCACGCAGCAGCCCAGAAGAGCTGAGTCCTGTTTGCTCCAGTGACTAATTCCAATTGAACAGAGCACATCTTGTGCCTGCTGGCATTTTGATTTGAAGGACTTTACCACCCAAAATGCGGTATCTCCCTTTTCTACTTTCCCTCCAGCAGAGAAGAGCCCAGCCTGATGACACTGGGGCTGGTGGTGCAGCTGCTGCTGCTGGAACACAACTCAGCTGCCCCAGTGCTGAGCACCGGCAGCTTAAAGCAGAGTTATGGGCAGCAATGCTAAAGAACACACTCTGACTCAACAGAGCTGTTCCCTGCACAGCCTGGAATTAGAGCTGCTTACTTTTCTGACCAAAAGCCTGGTTTTACTATTGTTAGCACTGCAGATCCAAGGAGCTCTGGGAGGGAGAGCTGGCTTCTATTCCATTTTGTACATCATCAACCAAATTGTCAGCTAATTTCCCCTGTGGAATCTTTATTACCAGCAATGACCTATGAGGCACAATGAGTATTTTCTAATTTCAAATCTCATGTGGAAGCTTCAGGTTGGCAGCTGGAAAAAAAAAAAAAAAGATTTCTGATGTGTAAACTCAGCAAATATGATATGAAAGTCATTGAAGATGAAAAATAAGGATCTTAATTTTTGCCCTGGTAAAGAATAACTGAATTACAAAGACATTTTTAAAAAGTGTCTTTTGGGGGGGGGGCTTTGTGCATGTGTTTTTTTTTTTTTTTTTTTTTTTTTTTTTTTTTTTTTTTTT
>NW_020956422.1:64791-150822 GCF_003031625.1 Empidonax traillii
TTTTTTTTTTCCCTCTTTCTTCTTTTGTGTCTTTTTTTTTTTGTCAGCTGTTCTTTAAGGCTCTAAGTCCCTTGTTTTCAAATCACGTTGAAACATAGTTTTGTTAGCCCTAAAACTGGCATCCTACAGTTGTCAAAAGTAACAAGACTGTCTTAAAAATCTTAAGTTCCAGAAAAAATAAGATGGAATTTTAAACTTATCTTTTATCAAATCTGTGGTTTTGTATTTTTAGATGTTACAAATGTGAGGGGTAGAAATGCACGCAAAGAAAAAGCAGCTTAAAACGGTCATGAGTTCATTCACGTCCAAGAATGGCAGTTATAAAGGAAGAAGCAAATATTGAAACTCAAGATAAAATCTTGAGACTTTTCAAAACGGAGCACCACCATCCCCCCAAACCAAAAGCAGCTCTTATTCTGGAATTCAGATTGTAGATCTCCATTGAGAAGGTAGAACAAAAATACAGCACAATAGTGTCATTTCTTTAAAGAAAAATTAACTTTTAAAATATCCTGAAAGCAAAGCCACTTAAAACTCAGCAGCTGGTATGAAAAAAAACAGAGACACTGGAAGACTTGGAAGTTCAGATTAAGGCATACTTCTCCTAGCCAATTTTGTCTTAGCTCTCTTTGCCCAACAAATGCCCTTTTTTGAGGTGAAGACAGTTTAAACCAACTATCTCCTTACGGTTTGTTGAGGTCAACAGGAGTACTAAATGTGAAAGGACTGAAGCACTTAGTCCTTGTCTAGTTAGCCATTATAGCAAGACCTGTTGACCCTATAGCTCCTTACCCTACTCTGGTACTTTAGGAAGCCCACAGAACAATTTAAATTATTCTAAAATGAAGAAAATCATAAAGTAGAAAAGCATGTAACTGTAAAGCATTAGTTCTAGTGGAGAGTGGAGTAAAACTGATGCAGGGAAAGTTTTCAACTGTGCTGTTAAACAAACAAAAAAAAGGGCAGATGTTTGCAGAGTTTGTAACCTAAAAACAAAACTCCATCCAGTGGCAGGAAATCTAGTGCAATTACAATTGGGCAGGAGAAGTAAATAGGGTTGAATCCAATTTCTATTAGAAAGCTCACTGTAACTCTAATTCTATAGAAACCGCAGCCACTTGACACAGTAAATACTGTACAGGTGGAGATCATAATGCAACTTTAAAAAGAACAAGAAAGTGGAGATCATGTGAATGACCTCTCAATCCTTACAGAAAGAAGCAGTGAAAATAAGTCATTGGTGTAGTGCGGAGTAGGTGTTCACTCAAAGAATGAAAAATATATAGGGTATAAAATTTTCCTGACTATAATACTTCTTCAAAGTGTAAAATACAGTTTAAAGAACTATTTATCCTATTGTTCAAAAATTAGCTACTTTTGATGATACAGAAACTCATTTTATCCCAGGTTTGGCTGAAATCCAAATACTGTGTGAATTCAAGTTCTGTGTGAACTTCTGTGTTTTTATCAGCTTTGCAAAACTCTAAGGAGATCAAGTGAAGATACAAGACTAATCAAACAGAGGGAGCTTTTTACCATCCCTAAAGGCAGTGAACTGACACTAAGTTAGTAAAACTAACATGGGTGGAAGCAGTTTGCATGAAATTATTGTCAGCAACTTTACTCAAAACACAAAGTTTTTTTCTGAGACTCCAAATGCCTGTTACACTTCTGAGGATGATTTTATTCCTTTACTATCCCATTTGCTCCACTTACTTTTGGCTGGAATGTACAGAATGGCTGACTTGTGTGCTGAGTGCAATCTTAAGCCAAACCAGTCATAACCTTTCTCAGCAGCTGTTCCCTTAAGTTTTCCAGCCCAGATCTTCATACTTATAAGAACCTGAGACGCTGGAAAACTTAGATTGCTGGGTGTTCTTTCAGGCTGAGCTCCTGAAAATTATTTCAGGGAAAACAAAATTAACACACTGTTTTAATTTCATTTCAGAATATAGAACTTTCCTGAAAAAGATGAACAGAGAAAAAGGCACAGAATGAGCCCATATTTGAAAACCTTCAAATTTGTGATGCCTTTATTGAATACCTTTAACTTGATGAGAAATTATCTGTCTCCTGAGACAGTGGCCATTTTGTTCGCAGTTGCTGTTAGGCAAGAAAGGTGCACTCCGTTTCCTCCTAGAACAGATGTACTTTTATTTCTTGGTTTTCATCTCGAAATTAAAAGAACAACTCAAAGACTCAGCGAAAAGTGGAATAGTTTTGTGTACGTACATAGATATATAAAAAATCCCAAACCAACCTAAAATACCTATAAAGTAAATAAACATCATCTATAATGACAGATGGTGTTATTATTTGGTACTTATCTGGATTTTCATATACATTTTGTTGTGGAGAAAATAGGAAGCGTTGCACCAAGAGATGTTGCAGAGCTGCAACATGATGTCCACAACACCCTTCTCCAGAAGCAGTTGAATACACAGAAATTCCAGGCTTGATCCCTCATAATTATATCAGGTGTTATCATTAGTTTACAAATCATCAACAAAAAAAATCTTAGTTTTAATCAAATACCTAGCTATAGACTGCCTTAGCAAAATGACTCAAATATTAAACAACGAATTCAGACTCAATCTGCCAGTGAAAACCTACATTTTCTGTGACAACTGCCAACCTCCACCGGGGCAATAAGGGGAACTCCAAAAGGCAGTAGAGCCCCTTGCTCAGTATCCCTATCGAGCAAGCACATTTTGTCATTTGGAATAATGCATTGTATGGTATTTTCTACCTTGTTTGGTATTTAGGGTTGGAATTTATTGCCAGGCTTCCTGGCAGCAAGCTGTGCAGGTTGCAGGCGGAGGCTGATGGAGGTGAGTGAATTAATGTGGTGGCTGTTTGGAATGTCGTCCAGCTGCCAGGGAGAATTATGTTTGTTTGCCTTTGGCACAAGTGTGAAAGGAACAGCCATAGATTTCAGAAGTGTGAGTCTACATTTTTATATCTCACACTAATGAATACATTTTTTTGTATCCAATACATTTGGGGAAATAGAATTTATTTGTAGATTTTATTTACCACTTGTGTGGTAGAGAGGGAATGTTTCCTCAGAGACTGAACTTGTATTTTAGAAAGAAAAAGAAGGGGGAAAAAAGGGAAAGACCTGACTAAGCCAAAACAGTGTCAGCAGAAGTTAAGTGTCAGTTACCCTCATTTCACTATTTTTGCAACTATATCTAAAGTCAGATCATAAGACGGGGAATTTCAGCAAGATTTAAAAAGTTCTTCAAGTAACATTTCTCTGGTGGTGAGAAATGTCACTGAAAGACATAACTTCATATTTGTTTCCTGCTGGAAATTTATTTCTTCCAGTCAAATCTTTCCTTTACCTATAACCTGTCAGTTATCCCCACCCCAACCTCCTGGGCTATCAACAGAGGGATGATAATGCTATTTGCAATGTGCTCTGATGTGAAAAGTACTACAGAAGATTGAATTGTTGTTGCCGATAGGACCAGAAATTTCCCCAACTAGATCTGTCAATAGCTGACACTAAAAAAACAAGGTACAAAGTGCATTTGAAGACTGTCAGACACCAATGTTTTTTTGTTTTCTCTAGCAAACTATTCCTTAGATAACTGACTTGACCTAGCGTTGTTTAAAAAGATCAAGCACACAGTGTCTCAGAAAGAAAGAAAAGCATGGAAAAGAATAATATTGGTTACTTTGTACTATGTAAAGCCTAATGGTCTCTTGTCTCATCATAGTAAAACTATGACTTATACCTCTTCTGTTGGTCTTAATACTAAGGAAAGGAAAAAGCTTTCTGCTTTTGGTTCATTAATGAACTAAAAATAATAATTTGCAAAATTATATAATTTTAATAATCGTTTGCAAAAAGTCACAGATTCAAAAAAAGAAAATAATGAATACTTGTACCTAGTATCTTAGTTTCTATGCACAGGCATGTAAATTACACATATGATCAGGAAAACTGTAATTTCAAATAAGCTTTTGCAATTTAATTTTAATGGTTCTAAATTTATTGTTTATATGTTAATTGATTGCTGTTAAGACTGCAATATACTATAACATAATTCAATGACTATTTGAAGAGAAGCAAATATATTAAAAATTAATGAGAAAATCATTTGTTGAATCAGTATTTCTCAAACCCTTGTTTCACTCTAACCATTTAAAAAAATATTTGTAACTTTTATCAGAGTCCTTCAAGGAAGCAAAAATGTTTTAAGTGGCATGTTCAGCAGAAGAAAGAAAAATAGATGTGAGTTTGCAAACAGGACTATTTTCTGGTACGATGAAGATGTGAGATATCACTTTGGAGATGGGATTAGTACTGAAGAGAGAGAGAGACAAGAACAAGGAAGAAGGAAAAGGGGGGGACAATGAGAATAAAAAGAACAATAGAAAATAGGGAGTGGAGGGTAAAGAATGTGATGGAGAAGAATGAAAATCAGAGTCAATGGGGACAGATAAACAGCATAATAAGCCTGGGGATGGGGGGGGTGGTGGAAAGAGAGAATTACATAAAATAAAGACAGAATGAAAAAGCTAAAAAGGGAGGACAAGAATCCTTCATGAATGCTAAATTTAAGGAAGAACAGCAAGTCCCTCTTGGATCAATCAGTGCTTCCAAGTTACCCACATGCAACCCCTGTGAGTCACCCTACGGCAATGCCTGCGCAGCCTTGATGCCAAGACAACTGTTTGGAGCTGTGGTCCAGTGTCAGAGGGAGCAGGAAAAGATGGCAGAAAGAGTCCCGTGGCAGGGAAACCTTACTTCTCCCAGAGCTAAGGGCTCCTGCCAACAGACCCAGCTGCAGCCAGCTACGGCTGGAGTCACTTGGTACTTGCTCTGCGAGCAGGGTGAGCGACCCAAGAGCCGCAGGGGTGCCGCCAGCAGCCAGACCGCTACAGCTTCCAATCTGCTTTGTAATCTAGTGCCTGAGGAACAGAGGGTAGAAGGACAGTTGACAAACAGAGCAGCAGGAGAAATAAGAAAAAGCGATACCAAAAGAGGGCAAAAGAAGGGAGTAAAAGAGAAAAGCATTTAATCGTCACGGCCTTTTTACAGGAAGAAATGACTTGTGCTACATACATAAGTGATCCCTATGCAAACTGCAGGTAGGAGAGGCACGGCAAGCAGCCTGCTGTTGTTCTCATGAGCTGAATGATGTACATAAGAGCACAATTGACACATTTCTCTCTCAAAATTGACACATTTCTGTCTCAAATCCAGCCACTCTTAAACGTGGAAATACTTCTGCTAGGGCAGTTCAGTGGTGTACGTGCGTATCAGTTCCTTCCTGATCATCTTTGACCTTTTCCAGAAAGCAAGCCTGGATTTATCTTCTTTATTTATTTTGCCAACATGGCTGAATTTGTCAGCAGAGTAATTAGTTGAGTCAGGAGAGCTATGGAAATAGACTTCCAGTTGACATGCGCTCCCTCTACTGGTTGGCATTTGTGTCTACACACCAAGATCAAAGACAAATTTAGGTCCTCTAGCTTTTTAAGAAGAAAGAGCCTTAAAACATTCTGCTTACTTATTTTGATATGACTGTGAAATCCCTACTGCTCAATATCTTAGTGGACCAATAGGACATGAAGATTGATGCATTTCTGCCTTTCAGACAAAAGATTTTACAGTCCATGCACATCCACAGGTTGGTTTGTTAAAATAGTATTTCTACTGATTTACTGGTATGACTGTGCATTAGTGTCCCTATTTTCTTCTCCTCAAGGACAGGTCAGTCATGCTCCCTCACACAGTCATTCCCAGCTCTGGAACACGGGGCAACCAAAGTTTCATTTTGGGGAGATCTACACATGATCAGCTGGGCATTATTGCAGGAAGTCTTGCTGGTTCACCTTGTCTGCATGCACAGATAGTGGGGAAATACAATGCTAAAATATATCCTTGGTGAAACAACTCAGCCTGAGAATTTCTGTGGAAAGAATTAATTCCTCATTTTGACTGAGGTCTGTTAGAGTGTAATCATGTGAACAAGTGCCCACAGTTGGGAACAGAGTGAGTCAGTTCAGAAAGCCAAAACACGCTGCATTCAGAGCTGGGTGGGCACTGGTGTGACCACCAGCCTCAAGAGCTGCAGGTATCTGGCAGCACGCCGAGCAGTTTAGGTTAATGAACTCGATAGCAATCGACCCTTGAATTCTATTCCTGTCTCGAACACAGAGTTCTGCTCAAAATCTAGTTACGATCTTTCTGATTTTCTTCCACATCTACAAAGTGGGAATAATCTTATAATACTTATAATATTTACCAGGCGCTCTGCAGCAGATCTTCAGTGTCTACACTTCATATCATCTGTTAAGCTGCCTCTGCTGGACAAGGTCATGCCTCTTTGGTGCTACCACATAAATGTTGAAACTGAACCATCATCTGGTCTTCAAAAAGAGCAGTTCCAGTTCCCTGTCTTTTTTTTTTTCTTTTTTTCTTTTAAATAACCCTTTGAAATACTGTTTTAATAAAAAAGAACAGAAGAAAAGTCTACTATGCCAATTCTTATGTCAAGATCTAGGACAGATTGCTGGATAGTATTTAACATTCAGAATGGAATTATTACTTTGGCCCTTAGGCAAAATATACCAGAAACTTGTCTAGGGTCATGCCAATAACAAATGATGAAGTAAGAAAATATTTTTTTATTTTAAATATGGTCTGTGAGTTTTTTCAAACATGGAGACTAAATTTAGACAATTGTCTTGGAAACAAACTCAGAGAAAATTTAGATTTTTTTTTCCTGTTCATCAATTTTCTAACTATTCAAATTTAAAACAAGTAGTATCAGTCAATTTCTATTTCCTCTTCTAGAAATTTTTCTTTACTGGTTTTTAACTGTTTCCTACTGTTTTCACAGTTCAGTGCTTGCAGACAGTAAAGCAGCTGAATAAAACAGGTATCCATCAATATTTCCAAGGCTTTTTCAACCCACAGGCAAAGCTATATTCCATTTGTCCATAAAAATTTCCCTCAAGCTTTTGGGGATTTCTTTTGGGGCTTTTTGTATTAAATCAATATTCAAATATATGTTCAGTTTAATTAAATTATCAGTTAATATTTGCTAGAGCTTATATCTAACCTGGAAAAGTTAATTTTTATACTATAATCCAAATGGAAATGTGTGAGAATTGTTTTACTATCATTGCCTACCCCATTACTACAGAATAAATCAGCACATTACTAAGACAATATTTGTAGGACACAAAATGTTCCAGGTACACAAAAGAATTTGCAGATTATGTGATACGGATACATCCCAAAGGCATATGTATCTCAAAATCTTTCTAGCAAGTCTGATTTTTTCAAAGGAACAAATCAAATAGTGCTTACTTTCATTTGAGGCCAATGAAAAAAACCAGAGCTGATGGTGTTTGTAATCACTCAGCATTTCTTTTCTGACCAAACACCATTCATCAAACTGAATAATTTATTCCCTTGGATATCTGATTCCTTGCAAACCCAGGGAAAAGCCGATACTTCAGAAAGGTTCATCTTGGACAAAGATTTTGTAGCTTATAACACACAAACAACTCCAGTGACAGGGAGTTCTTGTGGCACATTATAAAACCTGAGATCTAAAATCTTCACACCATTGGTCCCCAAACTTCATTTTGTGACTGTTGCCTGTGGAGGAGATTGTGGCTGCTCGGGGAACAACCACTGGGTACAACTTTAGAGAGTCCTGAGGGCCAGCAGAGTAGAAGAGCACCATAGCTGTCACCTGCCTTGTGATCAAACACACCACATGGGTTCCCTGGCTGACAGCTGGATGATGTTTCACAGGAAAAAAGCTCAGCTAGCAGTGCTGCCTGTCCTGCTCAGAGAAGACCGGATTTGCCCACCTTAACATCAGACTGGAATTTCACTCAAAATGAGGAGGAAGGGCTTCACTTGCTTATGGACAACAAATAATGTGGCAGCAAGGAAATTCATCTTGCCCAGGCTGAATTCAGGTTTAAATCAGATCTGCTGTCAGATTTGAAGCAGTGTCTGAAATGGGGATTCACCACGACAGGTAGCTACTTAGCTCCAGTTACGCGTCTGTCGTCCGTCTCCTTTGTGGACTCTTTTGCTTTCAAAACATGCTGAAAAGTCTTGATTTCACCCTGCATCAGAATGAAAACAAATGCCAAAACCTCAGAATTTTTCACGAAACAGAATCCTTGTTTCCTGGCCAGCCTTATTATTGAACCTTAATATGATACAACATGTGTCCATATTTGCACACATGGTCCACAGCCCTTACACATGTGTAAATCCTACTGAAGTCATGTATAAAGGATCAGACTCTAAGGCTGTTATAGAAAAAGTTCATGTTTCACTGACTTTTTGGTATTCTTTGAAGATATTACATTAAGAGTAAATATAGAGAAGTACATGTTATATGCAAGATTTTCAGAGAACATTTAACTTCCACACCAGAAGGTCACATCTAAGGCAATATGCTCTTGGAACAAGTTCAAAGTTGTCACACTTGATAAAAATAGCTTAAAGGGCACATAACTGTGCTGGAATACGGGAAAACAGTGGAACATGAGAGGGAGAATGATTGAAGGCCCCATTACTAATTATGTACATACTTTGCTGCTATTGAAAGCTAGGTTTCCAAGCATGTACACTGTTCTTCAGTTAAATAGAAGTGCAAGCAATTTAAAAAATTAAATGCTTTTGTATTGCAATATCTAAGGAAAGAACCATTTATAAATATAATTCTCTAGAATAATGGAAAATCTTTTAACAATAAACAGAGGATAAATGAATTTTGTTTATGATGTCAAAATTATGTTTGTACGCTTATATTTTTCATTTTATTAATATTTTTGTAATACTTTATTGAAAAACAAAACATATGTATTTGTTTTTTAATATAAGAAACTACATTCACTTTTTTCATTTCATTTCAAACTGTTGCAATTACTTCATTAATTTCTTCTAACATCCCGAAAGAGGGACAGATAATAAGTACACAACAATAAGTTGAACCTCAGGAAAAGTTAAATTGTACTGCACGATGGGCTGATACAGCACAGTATGTGGCACCCTATAAACAAAAGTTTACTTTAAATTGCCTCTTGAAATACACATCGTATTGGCAGTAATTAGCCCTTAGGATTGTGTTGTGTATATTGGATACCTGTTAAGCCGCAGTCAAATCTCCTTATGATGCTTCAGCCATACATTTAAGTGAGCATAAAACACAGTCCTGGAGCCCTTCCGCAAATGGATACACTCGCATCAAAGTCCCACTAAAGGAGTGGCTGCTTCATGACTGGAAGGACACTTATTAAGTCATGGGTCATATGTGCCCTACTTGGAAAACCACACCATGCATCTTTCAGTTTAAGGTTTTGATTTATTGTACTTTCATCTTAATTTTACCCCTGTAAATTGCATGTCATGCAAAGGAATCTTTTAGTTTGCTTTTGATTGAGACATTTGCTATACTCTGCACATACCTTCTAATGATTGATGGCATGGTGCAATCTTTGTGCCAAAACTAAAAAAAAAAGAAAATAAAGCTAATGTTTAATGATTTTGTAATGCAATACTTTTGACTCAATTCTGCCAAGAGTTACTACATGCAGGGCTCTGTCCTGTCCTGATCCTATTTATCTCAGTGAGGCTCTTGATGAGGAGGAAACAAAATTGCTATCTTCCATGCTTGGAAACAAATTTTTCATTCATCCTCATTCTTCCCTGTAGAGAAACTGTCTCAGATGCAGGTGTTCTTGACCAGGTTTTGTCTCATAGGAGACTTATGTAAATTACCATTAAGGTAACTTATTTTATGCTTACAGTCTGCAAAAGGTATGTCTTGTGACAGCAACACTTTTTTTTTTTTTTTTTTTTTTTTTTTTTTTTTTTTTTTTTTTTTTTTTTTTTTTTTTTTTTTTTTTTTTTTTTTTTTTTTTTTTTTTTTTTTTTTTTTTTTTTTTTTTTTTTTTTTTTTTGCCATAGCAATAAAATGTTTATGAATGGAAGGTATCTCTTCAACTGGAGAAAAAAAACTGAAAGCAGAGGTCTCCCATGCCTCCCATGATGCAAAGAGCTAACAGGAGCTTTTTATATCTTTGATGATTAGGAAGCAAATGATAGGAAAAGGGCCCAAAAGCCACTCTACCAGTAGAGAACAGTGGAACTCCAGGAGGTGCACTGGATACACAAAACTCTCTATACCTCCATTTTAAAATGTATAACCATGGGGAAAGGTTACATTATATTGCAGCAGAGAAGCAACAATGTAATTTATGCTGCTCAGTTTAAAAGCATCACATTTTTATACAATAACAAAAAAGCAGAGAGTCTGAGTCATTAGAAAAATACTTGCACAGCTGGTAAATTGTATTTTTTATGGACCTTATACATGTGATTCTAAGCACTAAGTATACACATTATTAGGGTCAATCCAAATCCAGGCTGATGAAAAATCCAAAGTGTTGGAGGATTTAGGATCTTCCTGTGGATTTTGTTGTAGCCTCCACATCTATGCTTTCATTAAAATAATATGTGTGCTAACTTTCCATGTTCTGAAAGAAGCCTTTACAATGTTAACCCACGCACTGTCCCACGGACCATATAGCCAACAGATTGAAACAATACTGCTATGTAGAATAACAACAATATTTATTCTGTATTTTTGTCTTCCTAGATCAGATTGACCACTGATTCAGAAGCAAGGAACTACTGTGATATGGCCCTGGCTTCTCACTCAAACGGAGATGGCAATGTTTTAGTGGTTTTAGTGCTAACCATCTATGAAAGAGCACAAAAGGTAGCACGCCCCCAGAGAGCAAGATGATCAGGGTCTGTGTGGCTGTTACAACCCCGCTAAGAGGATTGTACTACTCTGTTCTTTCATCTTTGTAAAGTGAGAGTGAAACAGTCCATCACAAATTTGCTTAGTTGGGAAAAATTACACATGTGCTGTCCATTCTTATTTTGTCTCGGTGTCTGGAAAGAAGTGCTTCATTTCTTATTGCACATGGACAAAGACAGGCCTACTGGAGGTGCTCTCAGCTCCCTGAAGATTCTAGGATGCTTTGGTTTAAACTACTGCTCTGCTCAGACTTGGGTTCACCTATGTTGCACACTGCATTTCTTTTGGCTGTATTTCTCTCTGGTCATTATATCCCTCTCTTTATCTAGTGTACAATTCTGACAATGGCGGTGAAAAGGAAGGCTTTTAGTCCTCTTGCCAGTTCACACAGCCTGCTGCTAGAAAGCCCTTGAGCTGGAAAAGATTAGAAGATAAGTAATTCTCCATGAATCAATGCCCATTGCTTTTAACCCAAATGGTTTTAAAGTCCATCCAAGGAATGCGAACTGGAATTACATTACTCCAGTCCAGTGGATTGGATCTCACTGAAAGGATTTTGCTACCAAAATTACTTGCATTGCAGCAAAACTAAAACCTGAAGTCAGGAACTGAAGTAATGTTTTACAAGACACTATACAAACCCAGAACAAGACGATGATCCTTACCTGAAAAATATGCAACATAAAGGTGTCACTTGGCTTTATGCTTTCCCCAGACTTAATAGTTAGCATGTGTTTTGTACATCAGCTTTGCTACGTGAAAAAGGGTTGCACCTAATTACATCCTAAGGTAACAACATGGAGTTATGACTGATGGATGGGGAGCCCAAGGACATAATCACACAACAGTGATCCATCAGACAGGGAGGGTATCAGTTCCCTCGCTCCCAGCTGTTGTCATTTTGGAAGACATCCTGGTGATAGCGAATTTTGTAGAAAGGAGATGACATAGCACAGTGAGGGTTTTTATAGATGTTTAAAACGTGTCATCTCAATGTATGAAAGATTGCTTAGCTGACAACATATACAGGGTGAAAAACTTGGTGTTGGGATGGTTATTTGCATCTCTGCCAGAGCAGGAATAAGTATTTATCTGCTGCAAGAGTAAAGGAGGGAGAGTAAGGCTAATATGCCGGAAAGAAATGCAAAGCAATGCAAATTAAATCCTTCATCTCTGCTGGGACAAACTCAGACAACTTAATGGAGGGATGCAAAGGGAAGGTTGGTACTTTGTAGAGAAATGGTGTAGATTCGCAATTTTCAAGTGCTTTAGAAAAGGATGCTGTGATGCCTCAGACATGAGCTGATGAGAACATGAACTTTATCTTGCTAATTAGTAGGAGCTGTCCCACTTTCAGAAGTTTTCCATTAGTGAAGTTTAGGTTGCCTTGATATTTTTTCCAGGTTCCTTAAAATAAGGATTCATCATTTCTCAGTATCTCAGTTTCTATGTCTGAAAGCAAACACACTCTCCTATCAAATACCACTATTTCTCCCTTTTCACACAGATTTGTTTCTTGTTGAAAAAGGAACTGTGTGAAACATGAGGGAATGTGGAAGTACAAAGAGAAAATAGCCTAAAATGACTCAGGTTTCCCAGGTAATTTGTGCCCAGAACTAAAATCAGCAGCTGTGTTCTGTTGCAAAGAAAACACCTTTTCAGTACACTAAATTGTTAGGCCTAATTTGCATTTCCAGAAATCTTACATGTTTATTTGAAAACATAATAAAAGTTATGAGAAAACAGCTGCATGTAAGAATGAGATCTGTTGCTGCAAAACAGGTGATTCATGTAGTGTCAAATAAAATCTAAGAATTAATTTTGGAAAGTTCTTTCCATCTCATAGACTTGTTGATATTTATTCTTAGGTAGTGGATATCTATGTAAATCTTGAATAAACTATCTGAAACTGTACAGATGTCAAGAAGATATATTTTTGCTGCTGTGTCACAAATGTAAATTACTGATAGATTGAGTTAGTCATATTTTCTTCATTTGTCATGTAGGCTTTAAAAATTTCCAACATGAAGCAAGACTCAGAAAAGAGTGAGAGCCATCACTAATGAAAATTTTTGTAATATCTCATACAATATTGTAATAATCTCTCTCACTTTATAAAATAGTCTCTCAAATTTTGGCTACCATTAGTAACCTGGGGTAAGTCAACATTCTTCCTATCCTTCCAGGTTTTTGATTCTATAGAAAAAGTAATGACTGTATATATGTAACTGAAATGGCATCAAGACCATCAATACCATCATCCTTTGACAAGTGAATGATACTGATCTGTACATAAAGAAGTGCTCCCTGTATTGTGGATGGATCATATAAATGCACAAGAAGTACAATAAGAGGCTCTTGTGCATCACATCAATGCATGTGGGATATAGCACACTGGAAATCAATACTAATTGGTAGTATGTTACGTGAAAGTATGGACTGGCAAAAAGAAAAAAAAAATTAAGCCCTTGGAATGAAATACAAGATATGCAGCAGTGCCTACTCAGTGATCTCAAGACTGAAAGGAGAAGTTTCCACTTTCTGCAACTTCCATTTCACACCTAGATTACTGTTGTTAGCAATGCTGGATCTAAAATGTGGACAGGAAATTACATGGATGAAAAGAAAAAAACCTGGAAAGCAAACAATTGATAATGGCTGCTGAAACAGCAAGAAGCATTTGCTTAAAATCAAGAATAAACCTGGAGTACCTAAAAATTTGTAACCAAACCAAAAATGTCTCAAAACTGTAATGTGATGAATAGGTGGTGTACTAACCTCCTAATCACCTCTTCCAGGCCTCTTCTACATTCTCTGTATTCACCCACTCTGTCTTCTCAGCTTAAAACTTAATTAAACAAAAGAAATTTAAACTACACCTTGTTTCTCAGGGGCAGAGGGAATCCTGAGCAGTCATTCTCTCAGAAGTGGGATCCTTACAGGGCTTTTATAGCTATTGATTTTTGCAGAGGTGTGAAACAGCTACTTAATTTCCTGACAAAATATGTCAGAATGTCTTTAATGCTAACATCTGCAAGTTTTATGGCCTGTAAGTTATATGCTGGGACAGAGAGCTGAAAAATTACTCAGTGTTCTGGAAAGGACAAAAAGCCTCCCTCATTTTAAAGATCCATGTATCTTAATTATCTGCTTTCCATATTTTCTTTTTACTCCTTTGTCTCTTACACAGTCTGATTTCAATTTATACAGACTGTTTTCAATATTAGGACCCATGTTTACTAATCTATAAAGTCCAAGAAACCCAGGAGATCAGTCCTGAAATAATAAAGACTTATTCACATGGAGCTGTGGCTCCAATCAGGTTCCAAGGCTGGCTTTGTGGTGCTGACAAATTTCCTTGGCTTCGCAGTTCTTGTAGGTGTTCAGCATGCCTGATATTCATTAAGATCAGCTTTACAATATGCAAATCAAATCTAAGATAATTTTTGCTTACATTATGAAGAAATTTTAGAACAGACTTCAGCTTCTGCGGGAATGCTCCAGGTACAGCTGCAGGATTGTAAGAAGAAGGGCATCATGGAATGTTATAGTTTCACTGAGAAACTCATTTGGGCCATAAATAATGGGGGAAAGTGGATTTTAGCATAATTTCAGCAAGAACGTTCCTGAGTGTTGCCATTTCTGTCTTCATCCTCTAAAGAATGAACCACTGACACAGAAAGCAGTCCTTACTTTTACCTTTTGATAACATGTAATGTGGGGGAGCCCAGCTGGCTCTGGGCTCTGTAAGCTGAAATACTGAAGATGGAATACTTACACCTGGCATAGGTTCAACCCCGGACAGTAAGGACTGTGACACAGAATGGGTTTCCTGTTAGGAATACTGACCTGTTGTATTCAGACATGTGTGGCTATGTCCAATCATGAGTTGTTATGTCAGTGGTACACCAGTGGTGTGTATACACGTGTCACCTAGAACGGTATAAAGTAGCTGCACTGTTGTAATAAAGTGAGCTGGTATCCTGAAACCATGTCGTGTACCACCTCAACCCAAGACAATGTAATATTTTTTAAATGAGGAAAAATTATAATAGCAGAATAATATTTATATTTACAAATATTTATTTGAAATACACTCCTAGCATATTTAGGTATTTAATATTTATTGAAAGGAATTTATAAGTACAAGTACATCTAAAATTATATACTTGTAATTTTTTGTAAATGTAAATATATAAATACCAGAGAAAAGTGATCATTTCACTCCTGAAAAGCAGGAATATTTTAAAAGAATGTATGCTAGAAATTGTCACTGGATATACACATTTTGCATGAGCAGTACAGGAACAGTCTAGCAAAACCTGTGTGAAACTTTTAGTGCATAAATCTCCTCATACCCAGAGGCAGTAATAAGTTACATGTTGATCTACATATACATTTTTAAATTGTCAAACACGCATTTCATGTACCAGAAGCAGAAATAACATCTTCTTGGCTGCCTTTTTTGGATATATTTTATAGTAGGTGTAGAAGTCAAAGATACCACTTTATACCCAAAGGATACATAAACACTTAAGCATATCACTATAGACCCTAAAATTTCACTTCTGCAAGGTGGGTAATTGTTCTGCTTTGTTACCAATTCAACAAAGACTTGAAAAACACTTCCAGGTTTTAACTTCCCTGGTAAGGTGGCCAGGCTTGCCTCTCATGATTTACCTGAAAGTTACAGTCCTAGAAGACTGAACTGTACACTCCCACTCTGTCAGGTTTTCTATCTTGCCTTTCATTTATTCTAGTGTGTGAATAAAAGTTCAGTACCACGTACATTTTAGAGATGCAATATTGCCTCTATATATGAGGATTTATAATTGCCAAATGAATCAAAATGTATGTGAAAAGAATCCATTCATGCAGTCTACATTTTAAAACACCGGTTACTGTAGTGAAATCCTTACATTTGAGCGCACCACCACTGTTTGGACCAGACCCTTTTCTACTCAACGCCACTCACCCTGGCTAAATCAATTTTTAGTCCATTGCTCACCCTTCTGAAGAGGGAGGTCGACAGACATTTGCCCTCTTAACTCAGAGTGCACGAACCGATAGGAGAGACACTGGGGGAAGCTGGTGAAGCTTGAGCTGGGTTAGCACCCAAATCTGAATAAATGTGCCTCTCTCCCCACTCCCTTGAGCATTCTGTCCCCAGGCTGCTGCAGGGATTTAAATTTAGCAGACTCGGGAAAAGCAATTTCCTAAAATGCCAGATGAGGCAGCAACGAGCTGGAATTATATATCAAAAGGTACCTGCTCCCAGAATTTCCTGGCATTTGTTCACTAAATTAAGACGTTTTGTGTGTGTGTTTGTTTTATTTGGTGTGAATGTAACTGTTTCAACAGATTCTTGATCATAATCATAGCTCCAAAATCTAAATTTAATTTAATTTTTTAAAATACGTTTTTAAGGTGCCACTATTAAGTCTATTGTCCTTAACATTTGAAAAAAAATAGTCTACTTCAAGCTTACAGCTGAAAGTTTCTTCAGTATGATTTTCTGGCACAATTTAGGGAACAGAAGACCAAATAAAACTTATGATAGACTATTTAGAATATACCTAACATTCAGATTACAATGAAAGCACACGTGCATTTTTTTTAAAAAATGTTTTTATTGTTTCCAAATTTCAAATCTATTTGCATTTTGACTAACTTGAAAATAACCCAATAGTAATAAAAGTGATATGGCAATTTTTGTTTCCCAGTTTCTTATGGGTATATATGCTTTACTAAATAGATAGCATGACATAGCTAATAAGCTATTTATTTCTAATGGCAAAGGAGACTGATTTTTATAGTTTGGTTTTGTTGATGTATTTTTTTAATGTTTGAAAAATATTAGAAGATACATATTTTTAGTCAGTTTAGACTTGAGCTTAGGAAATTCCCTGTAAAACAGTGAGGGCAAATCATAATATGTTTATAATGTATTATTCTTATATATTATAATATATACATAAGATACAATATAATTTGCTACAAATAATAATTTGCAGTAAAAACAGAAAAAGGAACCAACAAGAAATGTTACAAATGTTTATTTATCTCACAGGTGTTTCTAAAATATCTCTTTTTATTTATGATTACCAACTCCTTCACATTATAGTCTCATGCTGTCTATGGGACACCTCAGTAGGTTATAAAGAATCATAAAACAGTGAAGTTTTCTGCCATCTGGACAGACTGGAGGCTTCGTGGACCAGCTGCCCATATCCAGGCTGCTATACTTGAAGGCACATGAGCAGGACAGACATGAACAGCAGTCTGCCCAGTAAGTTATCCTCTTTAAAGTATTTGGTGTTAGCCAAGGGACATAGTGAAGGAGGTTAGAGGACTGAAAACCTTTTTCCAGTGTAAAAAGGAGATCCTTACAGGTTGTTTCTCAACCCTCCTGGTCAGTAACCTCAGATTCCCTCCTGTCCTGGGCCAAATATCTAAAAATCTATTTACATGTCTATTTTCCTTGTTCTTCCTCTTGACTGCAGCCTCAGGTGGATTGCCTTGGTTGATACCATACCTGGAGTGCTGTGTTCAGTTCTGCGCTCCCCAGTTCAGGAAAGACAAGGAACTACTGGAGATGGTCCAGTGGAATGCTATGAAGTTGATTAGGGGATTGGAGCACCTCAGTTGCAAGGAAAGGCTCAGGCAGCTGGGCCTGTTTGGCTGGAGAAGGGAAGAAGACTAAGAGGGGACCTGAAGGGAGAGTGTCAAGAGGATGGAGCCAGGCTCTTCTTGATGGTGCTAAGCAATAGGATGAGAGGCAATGGGCAGAAACTGATGCACAGGAAGTTCCACCTGAACATGAGGAAGAACTTTGTTGTGACAGTGACAGAGAACCCAGGGAACAGGCTGCCCAGGGAAGTTGAGGAGTCTCTTTCTCTGGAGATATAAAATCATCTGCACATGATCCTGTGTAGATGGCTCAAGGCGAACCTGCTCTAGCAGGAGGATTGGACTCGATGATCTCCAGAAGTCCCTTCCAACCTCAACCATTCTGTGATTGAGTGATTCCGTAACAGGCACTTAATCATCCTCTACCTTTTCTAGGCATTTGTAGTTTTTTTCTTAAACTCTATTTTTTCCTTCTTGTTTGTATTTCATTGAACCTGCTTCTGTTGGAGAAAATGGCAAATTGCCCATAGCAGCAACACTGAAGCTAGAAACATATTGTCAGACTCTTTTATCAAGAAAAAGTACTCTGCAGGTAAAGATGTTTCCTGAGAACCTCCTTGAAATGCTGTTCTTCTTTCCCTTTTGGCGAAAAGTTACAGGATCTTGTGTGCACTTTTCCAGTCTCCAGGTTAAACCGTACCTACTTTTGTTAGCTTTTAAGGGATTCACAATTGCTCAAGTTATAAAAATGAACAAAATGTGCATGTCACTAGACCTGCACTTTTTAATTATACCTATCCTGCACGTTTCACTGAAGTGCTGAAATACTGAATAAATTGGACTAGCTGAAGCAGCTGACATTTCTGGCAGACACGCCCTCGTTGCTTTAGTATGCCCAAGTTCATTACTGCACACCACCTGCCTGCTACCTGCAAATTCCCCATGTACTCTCATCCCTCTGTACATCAGGGATCTTTTGTAACCCTCTCCAGCTACTCTCATTTCATGCCACCTATTTAATTTCCTTCAAAGATTTATTCCTGCAGGATCCCTTCCTTCCATTTTTTTCCCCTATTTTTTTCTTTCCTTTTGTAGGAAATAAATTATTCAGGGCGTCAACATACTTAAACTAGAACTGAGATGGAGGTAGTTATAATGAAATGCTAATAATTGCCAGAAAAATTACAGAGTTGTTCTCAGCTGCTAGATCTGCCAAGGAGCTGCCAGGAGCACTGTGTGTTTCCCCTACTCTTCTTCTAATTTAGTGATTTTTCACCAAAATAGGGCGTTGGTCTTCAATTCTAAACTTTCAGAAAACATTCCAGTGCTGATTGGATGTGTCATTCAAAATTAATCACATAATGGACAAAGAAACAGAGGAATGTTTTTCTGTTAAAATGAGGGCTTTTGATGCATGCTTAGGGTGTGCTTCAACATTACACTTATCTGTTGGCCCATCCCTCTGCTGTGTCAATGCAACTCTACAGGGAGGCTGTTCTATAAATAAGGTTGCTTCCATTAACATGGATTATTTCCCTAAGCTGGCTTGCTGTGCAGACTCACAAGAAGTTTTGCCAGTAAAATTCTTCATTTCCACCACTCTCTAGCACAGATGTAGCATTCTGTAAAGGAACTCTTTAAGAGTGCTAGTCCTAGAGAAATTGTAAGTCAGAAGCACAATCTTAATTAAAGACCACTGATGCTGTTAAAATCTTTCTGTCCCTCACCTCCCTGCTACCACCTCTTAGCCACAGGTTGCTGAAGAATGATCAAACGAGCAGTCCAAGCTGCTTCAATTCTTTGTGAGGTGAACACTGTTTTATGGGCTGTGATTCACAAGTGAAGATGGCGGAGAGAGTGAGGTGATGATGTATGTAAAATGAGGTTAGATTCATGGTTAACTCAGTATGTGTATACCAGAGGAAGAACAGAAAGGTAATCCAACAGGAGCTGGAGCCTCCTGACCTTGATTAGCTCAGCCAGATTTCTACATAGGTACTGCTATGGGGGGTAGGCTCTTACCTGAGTGCTCGCTCTTTGGGCTTCACATGAACTATCTCAAATGCTCTACAGTGTTGTCTTTTCTGTTTTCAGCCACATAACTAGACTGCAGATTAAACACATTGGATTTAAAAATGTCCAGGAGGAATATGTAACTCAACAGGTATATTCCAGGCTTTTCTTTAAAACTCAAATCAGAGGACTTTGTAAAAGCTTATTCATTATCTACATCAAAGCCATGCCCACAGGCACTGCCTACTGCACTTCTCTCTGACAGAAATGGGCCCATCTCCTTTCCATATGCCAACTACCAAGGAGTCCATTAACTCACCTTTCCAGGGCTTTTGCTGCCAGGAGCAACCCCAAAAGGGCTTGAGGCTTTTGGCAAAGGCTTTTCTCTATGATCACCATAGTGAGAAGCGCTTTGGGCATGCAGAGTATCAAGGGCATTCCTGGGTGACAGGAATTCCTCCCACATTTGAAATTGTGAAATTCAGAACCTAAGAAGAACTTCACATGAAAACAAGTTGGAAAATGCCACTTTTATTAAGCACCGTGAAAACAACAAGCATTTGCCACCACCAAGGGTTGCTCTACACGGTCACTCATCAAACCTTGGAGCTGGGCTGGCTGGGATAGTGGCACATGCCAGGTGTGATGCTCCATGTCAGAGTCCACCATGCCCAGATCCCCACTGTGGGGGCTCATACGCATCCAGGGGGCAGCCAGGCTGCTATGCCATGGAAGGAGATTGTTGGGAAATGTGTCCAATTCTGGGCCCCTCACTACAGACACTGAAGTGTTGGAGTGTGTCCAGAGAAGGGCAGTGGGGCTGGGCAAGGGTCTGGAGCACGAGTCTGATGAGGAACAGCTGAGGGAACTGTGTGGGGCTCAGCCTGAAGAAAAGTGGAAGGACCTTATCGCCCTCTACAACTACTGAAAGGAAGTTGTAGGTGGGGGTCAGCCTCTTCCGCCAGGCAACTGGTGACAGGATGAGAACACATAGTCTTAATTTGCCTAGGGGAGGTTTAGGTTGGACATCAGGAAGAATTTCTTCAGAAAACGGGTGATCAGACACCGGAATGAGCTGCCCAGGCGGGTGGTAGCATCACCGTCTAGGAGGTGTTTAAGGCAAGACTGGGCGTGGCACTCAGTGCCATGGCCTAGTGGACATAGTGATGTTGGGTTCCAGGTCGGCATCGACGATCCCAGGGATCTTTTCCCATCCAACCGAGTCTCACATGGGGGGCATGACCCCCACCCCTCACGGACACGCGCCGAACACGCCCCGCCCCCTCCCGGGCCCCGCCCCCGGCAGGGCATGTGACCTCCCCTCGGTGCCGCCTCTGGCCCCGCCCCTGCGCTCCCGCCAAACGCTTCCGCCGGGGCCGGCGACGCAGCGCGCACGCGCTGTGGAACCCGGAAGCGGCGGCGCGGCGGGGCCGGGGCCGGGGCCGGGCTGGGGGCGCTGCCGGCGCGGGGTCCCAGCGAGGGCTCCCAGCGCGGGGTCCCAGCGCGGGGTCCCAGCGCGGGTCCCACGGCCCGGCCCGCCCGGGGCGCCGAGGCTGGGGCTGCTGGGGCAGGTAAAGGGGCCCTGGCGGGGGGGACCTGGGCAGGGACGCGTGAAGATGTGTCCCGGAGGTAGGGACGGGGGCTGCCCGGCACCGTGTGGGTGTCCCGGTGAGGCTGCGGCGGTGACGGGGCGGGGAGGGGTCTCCTCGGGACGGCGAGGGTGTGAGAAAGTGTGGGGAGGTAGGAGAGTGACCTCGGCTCGGGTCATGGAGGGTTTTGGTTTCTTGGAGTTCAGAGTGGCAGGAAACTGGCGGGTTTGCCTTGAACACGGTGCTCGGAGACTGACACCGGTGTCAGAGAGAAGAGGGGCATCTAAGGGCATGTTTCAGTGTGCATTTTTGTCTCTTAAAAGTTATCCTTTTTTGATGTTATCAGAAGTTATCCTTCTGATGACTCCGAAAAGCAGTTTTCCTGTCATTTAAATGCTGTGTGAAAGCATGGTCCACTGCTTGATCATCTTTTCTGTTTTATGGTTTGGTTAGTTGGCTTTTCTTTTGAGCAAACCAGTTACTAGTTCATATATACTAGTTCATATATATACACACACGTATGTATATATATATATATATATATATGTAAGCTGAAAATTTGTAGATCCAAATAGATGTGCTTTCATCTTGTTATATGCTTTATCTTTATGTCTAACTATATGTATCTCTACCTATAAACATGGTTAGAATTATTTTCAGACATTCAAAGAGTGGGACTGGTGCATTATTGAAAATTAGGCTGGCAGATTTGTTACTAATAACTCAATCTCTTGTCCTTTTTCCTTAGTGCTTGACCTGAAATATAGATATCTTCCAGGATGCTGGAGTCCTATGTAACTCCTATTTTGATGAGTTATGTGAATCGCTACATAAAGAACTTGAAGCCTTCAGATCTGCAGTTGTCACTCTGGGGAGGAGATGTTGTGCTTAGTAAACTTGAATTAAAGTTGGATGTACTTGAACAGGTATGTTATCTTTACAGTTGTTGCAGTCTATGCCTTTGGTTTAAAAGAAGTTGACTGAATTATTTAGATTCGTCTGCACAGCTAAATAATCATTCAGTGCTTGCTGATTTTCTTCTTATGCAAGTCCATTTCCCCCCCCTGCATTTAGTTATTCTTGCTTTAATTTCATGCCATTTGTTTAGCAATGAATGGTAATTCTTTACACATTCTGTAACTTATGGGGTGTGAAGAGAAAGGCTTTTTTGTGGACATGTTTCTTCTATCAGTAACCATTGTTTTACAGTATGAACATTAATTATATTTCTTTTCCAGTCATATTTACTCTTTAATTATGCATGCTAAACACAGATTTGTGTTCTCTGATTGGTTTTCTCACTTAAGATTTCATCATTCTGGTTGTATCTAAACTTAAGAGTAGTTGAGGGACAGGTTTTATCAGCTGGTTTGTGTAGATTAGATCAGAGACTAAAGGCAAGCTTTACCCAGTAAAACACTAGATACAGAATTTGGAGTCTGCTGTCAATATAAACTAATTAAGTTTTCGCAGAAGGATAGTTTCCTTTTATGCTTGTCTGAGTTGACAGCTTGAGTGTGTGGGATGAGTAAAGCTTTTTTTCATTGTAGATGGTGTAGCAAGTCTTAACTAGAGTCCTTTGTCCAGATATAGTCCAACCAGATGAAGGAACTGAGATAAATACAACGAAGAAGTATGGGAAATTTAGATAGTACATCTGTTGAAAGAAGAATGAAATAGGCAGGGAATACATTTTTAATTTTGAATATAATAAGGTGAGACAAGATAGGGCAAGAATTATTTGGATGTGACAAGAAACGATGGAATAAATTGCACGTAGGGAGTCTTAGGTTAAAAATAAATGAAAATCTCATTTTTTAGTTCGATTATGAGGTATTGGAGTAGACTGAGGAGACTGCATAGTCTCTGTCGGGGACACCTTTTAAAATGTGGAAGAAGTACTTATGGTTAATAAAGAATCTCTGGTCCTGTTCTGGAAGAGGAGACAATCTTTCAAGAGATCCTGCGCTATTTTCTGTGCTTTTTAAAGAGCTTGACTTGTCTGCCTTCAAGTATTTGGTGGCCTCTCTATTTTCTCTCAAGTGTATTTGTTCCACATTTTCTTGATACAGCTTGTCCACACAGCTGATGTGCATACTAGACTTCAGTTGTGTAGGATGTGTTCCGCCTGTGAACCTTTTTAAATGTAGGTATTATAGACCTAAAGAAGGACTGGTCAGAAACTGGTGCAGATGGCTGGATGTCATCTAGTCCAGCCTCCTCTTCTGAGCAGGGCTGTTGCCAGCATTGTCAGACCATTGTGTTTTTCTCCCGCTGAGTTTTGAAATCTCCTGTCTTGTGAAAACCTTCTCTCTGGGTGAGCTGTTTCAATGCTTTGCTGTACAGAGAGAAAGCTTGTCCTAGTAACAGATGATGACTTGTGATGGATATATTAAACTTGCTGTATTACCTGACACTGTTAGGGTTTTGCTGCTGTCACTGGTGATGTTCCCTTTCTAGTAGTTGGAGTTTGCTGGTGGGTGATCCTTGGCTTCATCGTTGTCTACCTATGTGTCAACTGGGTTCCTAAATATCCAGCTCAATCTAATAGTGTCATGGCTTTTGTGGTGTTACCGTGTATACCTGTACTCATGACTTATCAGCTTTAATGGGGATATGAATATGCGATGAATGCAAAATTTACTTGGATTCATTGTTTTTACATTATTTGGCTCTGTGTTTGTGAAATGTAGTGATTGTAATTTGACTCTTATTATTCTTTGGAACTTGTCTGGACCCATGGACTATAGGGTGTCTTTCTCTTCTTTGTGGAAGGGATGCTGCTTTACACCTGCTCAGCAGAAGTCTTTGGGTATATAGTGTGTGGTAATACAATGATCCAAGCCTTTGCAGCTGGCAGGGAGCTCCCTTGAAAAGCTGGTTTCTGAAAATTACCAGTGTATATTATTTTATTTGGGTTCTCTGCCATGATGGGTTCATGGTATCTGAAGTTAGTCACCTTAACTGTTCTGCTCTTTTAACATCCTTTCTGTCCCAGGCTATCCCCAGCCTGGTTCCCTACTCCTTATTTGAGATGAACACAGCTTTAATTTCATGCTTTAGGTCTTCAGATACAAATGCTCATATCCTGGATATCTGTGTATAGCCTTGAACATTTTTCGCAGAATTCCATTTTTTGTGGAGTTATATGTGACTTTTTGGGAATGTTAGCTTATTTTTTACATATATTTATGTATGTCTTATGCTCTCATTAAAATAAGCTGATTGTCATTGCAATAACTCTTAGGGTCTGTCCTTCTCTCTGCCCTCTTTTTCTTTTTACAGTATCAGTTCCTTAGTGGAAGTCAAGTACTAGTTTGTTCTCAGGTTCAACCTTCTAGGTACAATGTAGCTTTTGTACATAATTGTGTCCCTCTTTGAGTAGCCAGTTAATCATAATTATATATCTATAATAAATAATATTATAATAATTATCTTTAGTTGAAGATTAAATCTGATAAAGTATTGGTATTTTTTTCCCTATCCTCAATGATTCAATTACTGCGAGATGAAGCATGCCAAGAAATTTTCCATCTATGCGTAATACACACATTGTACAAAGATTACTTTGGGAAAGTAATATGTAAAAAAAATTAAATACTACTTTTTTGTAAAGCGTTTTAAGCACTTGTCAGATTTTATGTGAAATCCTCACAATACCAGAGGTAACAGAACTACCCATGAACTTGGTAGCCAGCTTGCGTGTAATGTTTCTGTTGACACAGTGGTACCAAAGAGATGAGATACCTGGTGAGCTCTTTTTGCAGCTTTTATATATTCCCTTAACAATGCAGTTTATGTTAGCTGTTTTACAAACTCAGAAGAGAAAGATGAAGCAGTCTTTGGAAGACAAAGGATAGCTTGATCTAAAGGCTGAGTTGTATTGTAAGTGTGGATTTTTCATATCCAAAAGAATTTATAAAGAAATATGGAAACTTCCAGTGTACTTAAAGAATTATAAGGAGACTAGAGCATTGAAGTATCTTTATTTTAGGTGTCTGTGTTATATGTCACTGGGTTACTTGTGAAATACAGCCTTGACTGTGAAGAAAAGGTATTTGAGTTAACGCTCACGTGGAGAAAAGTACTTGCCAATCAATCCAAAGTTTGAGGTAGTCTTGTGTTTTAGAGCAAGGGGAGATTTTAAGTAAAGGGGGATCATGGTCATCTAGTCTACAGTCTTGCATGGTATTAGTCTGTTATTTATGGGTCAAGCCCAGAAGTTTGGTTTTAGTCATATAATATTTTTGTGAAGGATCTATGTGATGTAAAGGTAAAATCTAAACTGTAATGTCTAATCAGTCATAAGTACAGAAGAAACAAAGAATTCCAAGCAGTACTTAATGAAAGGGGAAAGATTGCACAGGAAGTGAGGAGGAATAAAAGTGGTCTTTTGTTATGTTGTATGATGAACAGGTTTATAAATTTGGCACACATTTGTGTTGTCTATTTAAATACTACAACGAAGAGTTATCTCCATTGCTTAAGGAAATTAGAATAATGCCAGACAACATTTATATCTAAATTTCTTTGAAAAAGAACTACGTTTTAAATACACTGTGCATTTGCTTGTATTTTGAAATAATTCCTACTTCCGTTTCTTTCGACATCTTGCAGTTAACTAGGCAAAATTGAGAATGTGTTAAATCCATCCAGAAAATAGTAGAAAAAGAGCTATTCTAGAATACCTTTTGAAGTAAACGCAGGTCAGGATCTAAACAGACATGGTGGTATTGATGAGTGACATAAAAATTAGATAACTACATGTCTGGAATGGGAATTTATTTCTGTTGCTGTTAACAGTGATAGTTTGCTGTCTTGATCCCTGAAAGCATTCTCTCTCAAGTTGTGATGTCTTTTTAAATTGCATGGTTTTTTATAATTTATTTCTGTGCCACTTCCCCCCCTCTAAAAAACCAAACCAAAACCAAACAAACAATCCAAAACACCCCCCCCACCCCTCCCCCCGCCCCCCCAAAACCTCACAACAAAACTCCAGGACAAAAGGCTCTATTTAATTTATTGTATGATTACTGTAGCAACATGTGTAGCTAAACTGCCCAGTACTTGCTTTTCAGTGTCTTAACTGAAACCGTTTGGATTAAAATTTTATTCTTGTTGCTTATGAGCATACAGCTGAATTTTTAGGAGAGAGGCTTTTGGCTAAAATCCTTAAGTATTTTAGTGAATGAGATGAAGAAAAAACATTTGGAAAAAAAAATTAGCAATTTTCTTCAAACCTTTTATGAGAAACTCTGTAACTGTCATTTTTTAGAATGGGGACTTGAAATTAGATGTGACTTTGTGTAAGCATGGCTGAGGAAGGAGTCAGAAGTTTCCCTAACATGAGACGGGTGTGTTTTTTTTGAGCTTCATTAATGAAAGCTCATTAAACTCCCCAAATTGATTTATAAACTGAAAGCTGTACTTGGAAAAAAAAAAAAAGCTATAATTTTATGTAGTTTTCTTCTCTGAAGGTTTTGTCAGCAGTTAATGTACTTTCGTCTACTCTTAGCTGTGAGATGCAAGGCTGAAAAGGCACCAGCTGCAGAATGGAGAGTGTTCCTTAAAACAGCTCCTATTAGCAGCTGTTGTTGCTGTCATGGTGATAGGTATTCCTGAGTAAGAACTGTTGACTTGTCTTTTGGGTGACAAATCAGAGGCTATCTCAGGATGCTAACCTGTCACAGATGTAATAGCGGTTGTTTCAACTCTCAACTTAGGACACGTTAACTGCTTAGGAAAATCAAAAACTTTGGTGGGCTTTTAAAACGTGTGACTAGGGTTTAATTCTATAGTCATGATTTGTAAATTTATCATTGATTTTATTTCAAGATATTAGGAAAATAACGACATAAGCTAGCTTCACAGAGATATTCTATAGGCAGATTTTAAGACTTTATATGTCACGTACTAAAGGCAAAATACCCTTGTCCCCAAATTTTATTCATACAGAAGCTCCATACAGCAGGGATAGGTCTAGGGTCAAGCAGTGCAGGAAAAGAGGCTTTCTGCATCTTCTAGATGTTTGTTTAAAATTCCCTAGCAACTTGCCTGTTTGACTTCGGAGTTTCTTGGACCTTCTCTATTTAACAGCTATTCATTCAGAGAAGTTCTGAGTTGAATGTTGTATGTACCCAAACTGAGCCAAGGTGCAAAGGTGCTTAAGCCCTGGCTTGCCAGGATAATTCTGGAGTTCTGAACAAAGTTTTATGTCCCTGAGTTTACTAAGAAGCACAACAATTAAGAGCTCGGGAGTGCTGGTCAGCAACAGTCTCAGTACGAGTCAGCAGTGTGCCCAGGCAGCCCAGAGGGCAAACCCCCTCCTGGGGTGCATCACTCGGCATCGCCAGCCAACCATCACCAACAGAACTGACTGTCCCACTGTAACAGTGTTGTTGTGGCTTCACCTTGAGCACTGTGTGCTGTTCTGGGCCCCACAGTTTAACAAGGATGTGTCCAGAGGAGGGTAATAAAGCTGGTGAAAGAGCTGGAGGCAAAGTCCTGTGAGAAAGGACTGAGGACTTGGGGCTTGTCTGGTTTGGAGAAAAGGAGGCTCCACTGCCCTCTAGAGCCTCCTGAGGAGGGCACATGAGAGGGAGGTGCTGAGCTCTTCTCCCTGGTATGCAGGGATAGGACATGTGGGAATGGTTCAAAACTGTGCCAGAAGAGGCTTAGACGGGACATTAGGAAGCATTGACCAGGGTGTGGTCAGACACTGGAAGAGGCTTCCTAGAGGAGGTGGATGCCCCATGCCAGTAAGTGTGTAATTGCACAATGCTCTTAACTACATCTGGTCAGCCCTGAATTAGTTGGGCAGGTGGATTAGAGGGTGGTTCTAGGTTGGCCAAAGCTATCACTCAACATCTAGGAGACTTAGATTCACTCATTTCTTCATCTGAGAAGATATATACCTGTAGTTCTCAGCATCTAAGACGAAAATGAAAACACCAGGCTTATAAGCAATTTGAAGGCATCTGTTGTTTTTCCTCCATTTAAATTTTATAGAAAAAAATGTTAGAATAGACACCAGAAAGGTAAGAAGATGAATTATCATTGGAACCTCATCATTAGAATACTTAGTTTTGAGAATGCTGACTTAAAATTCTGACATAGTATCAAAAATGGTTTCTTTGTTTTGCAGTAAACACTTACTTTCGCTGTTCCAAATCTTGGTTTCTCATCCTGGGACCAGGTCTGTAGCCTGACCACTGTGTCTGTTAAGCACTGAAGCTACTGGAGAAATTGCAGCACTTTGGCACCATATTTCCTGCTGACTTGCTGCATGCAGCAGCTGGCTCAGTGGGGCTGTCCTGTAGAGCTGAGATCTCTGCATTGGCTGGTTGGAGCGTCAGGCATTTGTTAGGAGTTCTGGACTGATTTGCGCCAATTATTAAAGCAGTGTGACAGCCACGTTAGGCCTTGGTGAGGAGGAGTCCAGTTTTGCCAAGGAAAAATTTAATAACTTTGTGTTCACTACCAGTTTGATGTGAATGGGGCAACAGTGGGCCAGCGTTAAGAACACTGAGCTATTACAACTCTAAGTATTAAAATATTTTCAGAGATATTACCTTGCTGTTTTATTGTCAGTGTTTAATTCCAAATTTGTTCTCTTCACAATAACACAGGTTGCATATCAGTTTAAGCATTTACTTTCACCTCACTCATTTCTGCTTGTCCCTTGAATAGTGGCACATTTTGCGGTAGCTTCATGTGAGAGAGGTGGTTTTAAACTCTTTTATTATCAAGGACATGGTAATCCAAATGTCTCCTTTGAACAGACTAATTGTAATGTAAGCGTGCAAGTGATTATAAAGGAATGTCCCATGTCCTGTGACACGCTATTGATTCGGGGAGGGAGAATAAATTTTTACTTACTTTGTGATAGAACCATACTATTTTGAGTTACAAATGCATCTTGAATTTTTAAATGTTTCAGTAGTTAATTCTGCATTCTTTGTTGTTGTTAGGAGCTGAAACTGCCATTTACGTTTTTAAGCGGGCACATTCATGAACTTCGGATTCACGTGCCATGGACAAAATTGGGATCAGAACCAGTTGTCATCACTATCAATACAATGGAGTGCATCTTGAAGTTAAAGGATGGTGCTCAGGTAAGAAATGTGGTGAATGCTTTTCTAACATGGAGAGGTTGATGAGAATAATGGCTTCTACAGGTCACTTTCCGCAAAGCCTTCTGAAGAATGTGACATGTGAAGCTGGGATTCCTTTTAATTTCTGAGAAGCTAATAATGTTCTTGTCATGGTTAGTCTCTTCCTTTATGCTTATTTTTAAACTCTCTTAGCTGCAGCTAATAAACAGTTCATGCAGATGTGAAAGTAAGTTAATAGTGCTCTGCCAGAATTTTCCCATGGCTAGAGAAGAAGTGGATTTCAAGAGCAATACAGGATACTGAGAGTTTGCAGCTTCTGCCTTTCAAGAAAAAGTGCTAGTTGCTTAAGTCAGTTGAATGTGGCACAACTCAGCATTGGGCATTTTTCAGAAGTTGTGTTGCTATTACTGAAGGAATGCTTTAAAGATCCTGGCCTGTAATTAATTCTTACCTTTAGGAGGTATAGTGCTTGCTTGAGTATAGTACTTGGAAGACTTCTTTTATGTAAAGGTCTCACAACAATTTGTACACTATGCTGTTTCACAGGCTTAGGAAAGGTTTTGTTCTGGCACTGTGAAGCCGAAATAAGTGGCTCAGTTTTTGTTGTATGTCTAACATAGTTAACCAGAAGTACCTAGATATATTAATGTTAAACTTTTTTTTTTTTCTTTTTTTTTTTTTTTTTTTAGTCAGTGTGGTGTTTTGATTCTGGAGAGGTTTTCCGGTTTGTTTTTGTTGGTTTTTTTAAAGCCTTGTTCACATTTCAATTTCAGCTTGGTCATTCAGTTATACTGAGGACCATGCAAGAGAAAATTCCAACTGATGCAAAATTCAAGTGTTTTGTAGGGTGCTTGATGAGCTGCTAACATTTAACAGCAATAAATAGATGCAAACCAGCAAGAACATTGCCAGACACTTCTGTGATGGTTGATATTTCTTGTAATATTCTTTTACAGTTCTAGATCTAAGAGGCTTTTTTGCTGGAGTAGAAATCTCTAGTCCTGGCTGTGCCACCCACAAAGCACACGCTTGCATTCTGTAGTTACACTTAATCTATGTGCAGATGTGCACGTGCACATACACACACGTACACGCACCAGGAGCCAAATGCTAAGTACTTTTCCAATATTAAGGTAAGCTTTTTGAGACCAGATGTTCCATGAGAAATGGGTTTCAGAAGCAGCAAATTGCAACTAATTATGAGAGTTGCAGGAAAAGATTTGTAGCCCACGACTTTGTGCAACCCAGAACTAATATTTGATATTGGACCTTGCAGATGGCTACTGCTGGAATGATCAGATTTCCTGCTTGCGTGGTATTCGAAACTTAGATTTTGTGGTGCATACAGCAAGAGGTCAAGTGTCACAAATGTAAAGCGCTCTCAAAACAAGTATTTATTACAGATGTTTAAGATTCAGAGGCAAGACAGGAGTTTTGAAAATTGCAACTGACATTTGAACAAATTATTCAGTGGTATGTACACCCAGGAGGATAAAATTTGGGTCTGTGCCATAGAAGGATTATCTTTGACTAACAAGAATGTAAATGAAAACACTTTTATGCTGTTTTCTGAGGATATGGTTTAAAAAGTTCACTACTTGAATTTTATTTTTTAAATTACTATTTGAAAATGTTTTATAAAAATAAAGTGTTCTGACAAATTCTTGTGTCCTAACTTATTGTACGGCAGAGTACTTGGCTAAAACCAATTGTCATAAAAATCTTTGTAATCAGTGAATAAAATCTATGAATAAAATAAAATATTTCTGTGGAAAATGGTAGTAAAATGAACTTTCAGTGAATTTAGCTCCAACTGGAACTGTTTTGCCAAGAACTTAATATCTGTGAAGAGCATAATTACCAAGAAAGTTTAGTTTAGGTCTCAAATTGATTGTCTTGATCCTGCATTTCCTTCCTCAGGTGAAACTTCTAATGAGCACATGCATAATTTCACCTGACCAAAAAATAAAGTTCCTGACCACAACTTAGTGAGATGTGTATTCCTTGGAAAGGGCTATTTCAAACAATGTTTCTGTTGAAGATGTATGAAGATTAAAATACATTACATTGCTTGAAGTTATTGTCCAGTGGACCCTTCAGATTTTTGTGAGCAAAAACATCTCTTCCTTTTTATGTTTTTGAAGTGTATCAGTCCCATGGAAGTGACTGTTAGTTCAGCTTCAAGTGTTAGTTTAGTTGTTTTTTTGTTGTTCATGCTATTGCAGCATCTCCTCGGCTAAGTCTGGCGTAGATAGTAATGGCTCAATTTCTAGTTTTATGCAAATGCTCTCCTTTTCTAAGCAGAAGTGCTGTAAAAGTGGTAAGTTCACTCAATGATATACAAAATCTCTGTTGTAGAATTAGTGGTATTTATTGTGAGTTTTGAAGTTTGAACATTTTGAAGGTCATTGCTTTTCCCCTTTTGTCTGTGCTTTGCTTCCTTTTCTTCTTTTTTTTTCTGACTGATACTACTGCTTCTAAAAGCAAAATGTTAAATATGGCTATTTTACAAGAAAATTAAACTGAAGTGAATCAGGAATAGAACTTGGCAGTGATTAAAGTGGTGTTCTATTGAACATGCTCTATATGTGTGCTTTTGGTTATGACTTTGTTTAGTGGCAGTACTTGAAATAGAATTTTGGTGTGAGTCATTTTGCATTGCTTTTTGGTGTCTGTCAGCCTAATGCAACTGTGCCTGCCTTTTTTTTCTTTCTCTTTAATGTTCTGCAGTACTGAGTTTTTAAGTATGAGCATTTAGAATGTTCTCAAATTCATCAAACATGTTGGTAAATATGATGTTAAAGCTGTTATTACACACTTAAATGTTTGTTTGACTTGTATTTAAGGTATAGTAATTGACTCTCCTGACACTTCATGAGTGCAATTTATTGTTATAGAAGGTAGTTAAAGTTCTGGTATTATATTCTGCTTATTACCTATCTCATATATTAAATCTCAGGACTTTATATAGCACTGCAAACACCTCGTTAAATCTGTGTTTTTCCTCCTAGAGTTTTTTTCTCCTTTTGTCCTGTTTGAAATTCTTTACTCTTTTTCTCTTTGCCTCTCCGTGCCCCACAACCTCTGTGCCCAAACCACAGGCTTTACATTCAGGTAGTACAAATTGGAAAGGACAAGCCTCTAAGCCCACGTCTGTTTTCTTCACCTTCCTGCAATTATGACTAACCACAAGACTGATGTTCCTCATGTTCAACCTTGATTTCTGTGGTTTTTAGTCTTGGAACTGATGCAATGAGGAGATCAAGGAGAAATGTGTTATCTGTATTATTGCTTCACTTCTGAGTTCTTGCCTTTAATCAGGACACGGTGCACTAGGAATATGCTGATATATGTGAAGATGAAGATTCTCTGTACTCCAAGAATAACTAATTATGGAATTGAGAAGGACTCTTAAGTAGAAGCACTTGCAGGGGCACAGGGAAACCAAGTAGTTTGCCGAAGGAAGTTGTGAAGGAATATAATAACCGTGTGGAAACAGTGGAGAACAGCCCACAAGTATGACTGTCAGAATAGCAGACACATTCTTATCTGACAGTCGGTAGGGACTGCCATCAAAGAATGCTGAAAGCAGGAATTGGTTTTGACCGGGAAATGATCGAGATGGGAGATAAGGTGTGTAGACAGGTTATGAAGGACTTTGAAAGTGAAGACACAAGGCTTATGTTTAATGAGGGTATAGCTATATAAAGTTTTTGCTTAAATGGTAAAGCTATCTCCAGGTTTGAAGCTGTGCTTTGCTGTTTTTGTCCTCACCTGGGTGTAGTAGTTCAATGGAAAGTGCCTGTATGGACAAGTGGTGCTGTTTTCTTTCCATTTGAGTCTGTCTGCTGTTCTGTGACAGCAAAATTATGATAAGACTTGAAATCAGAAGACTTAGCTAACAGTCTTTAGTGGCCCACCTTTGTGCTTTTTATTTCCTCATGTAGAAGCTCAAGGTCTTAATTTTTAAAGTATTTTTTATTTGATACCTGCTCACTTTCATAGTGGTCTCTTCAGTTCATTAAAACTGATATTGAGTTTTAACACTCGTATGCAAAGTTTGAAGTGAAGATTATATTGAGAACTGCCCTGCAGGAAGCAAAATATGCTATCAGCTAGTGTTGAATCATCATGTCAGGTTAATGATGAATCTGAAATTCTCACTAAGCAGCCAGTTCATGCTACTCTTATTTGTGATTTAGTAGATTAATATAAGAAAAAAGGGACTTTTATGTTTTTGTGTGTGTTTGCATACAAATTATTATATATAAGTAACAAGAGCAGTTTTCCATGTTACTGATTTAAAGCAAATACCTTTGTGTAAATCAGACTTAAGTTGTTTAGTCTTTTCCAAAGGCTCAGGAAGATTTGGTGAGACTTTAGTTGTGTTTTATGCCATTTTCAAGAACTCTAGTATGAAGAGTTCTTAAATTTTTCTGTGAATTGATAAATGTGGGAAAAAAAAAGGTGGTTTAGGTAGGAGAATCTCTTTTTCAAGGGAGAAATACCATGCCCTACGAAGCTCTTACAAAAACATTTAGTAAACTTACTCTTTCAGTAGAGGAAGTAGTAAAGGCAGGTTGTTAGAGCTGCTAGAAAAGCCTTGCAGCATTTGGTTCAGACACTTTGTCTTCTATTTCCACTGTTTTCAAAGGAGGCTAAAGAGGAGATGCTGAGCAGCTTTGCTTAAAGCTGAATTACTCTTCAGTGTTCTAGCTGGGCAAACAAGAGTGACCATGTAATTTACCTGTATTTTTTCCTATTAACCATTTTATAGATTGTAAATGCAAAGTATCTGATGCTTTAGATTGCAGTTATTCTGAAAGAATATTATGAAAGAAGAAATCACCTTTGTGAATTAATTCAAAGACTCCTGCGGGCACGTTTTTTAATTTTCTCACTGCCATTGTGTTGCCTCAACATGAGGCAACAATCTATCTTGGTTACATGAATACTGGTTAATGTGTTCCTAATTTTGGACAGTTTTCATGTGAATTTGTCAATATGCGGGTTCTCTGAATGGTCGCAAGTCCTGCCAACAACCCTCTCCAGCTTGGGCTCTTCTCCCCATGGGTCCACAGGTCCTGCCAGGAGCCTGCTCTAGTGTGGGCTTTCCAGGGGCTCACAGCCTCCTTCAGATGTCCACCTGTAGGTGTGTGTCCTCCACAGGCTGCAGGTGGATATCTGTTCCACCGTGGGCGGCAGGGGGACAGCTGCCTCCCCCATGGTCTTCACCATGGCCTGCAGGGAATCTCCGCTCCAGCGCCTGCAGCACCTCTCTCCCTCCTGCACTGATCTTGCTGTCTGCAGAGTTCTTTAGCTCACATGTTCTCATTCCTCTCTACTCTGGCCATAATTGCTTCTTTGCAATATCTTCTTTCTCCATCTTAAATCTGTTATCTGATAACTGTCATTGATGGCCTTTTGGCCATTGTTGGGTTCCCTCTTGGAGCCAGCTGGCTGGCATTGCCTCCCTCAGACATAAGGGATACTTTTAGTAGCTTCTCATGAAGCCACTCCTGTAGACCCCTGCTACCAAAACCTTGCCCTGCAAACCTAATCCAGGCTTGAAGAAGTCCTTATGTCCCTCATACTGACAAAACCTCAAGGTTATTGTGTTATTGTCATGTGTAGATATCCCATAGTTTTGCTGAAATTTATTTGTACCCCTGTGTACTGTGGAATTTATTCCGGTACTGGTGGAGAGCAAGAAGTTTCTGCTTTTCACATTTTGGTAGTAAAACTCAAAATTTCCTATTGTCTTGTTCCTTCTGTTGCCTGAACTACCTCTAAATGGATTGTTTACTTTGGCTTGCAAAAAATGATTAAAGGACAGTCCTCATACTGCAGTGGTGATAGCCAAAACTTGACATGGATCTTATGACTGCTATCTGAGTGGAGGACTGCTGTTTAAAAACAGCTTTCTGCCAGGAGTAGTAATGCCTCCCAACTGCAGGGGTCTTGTTGAAGTTCAAGGCCTCAGGTTCTGTAGTTACCGTGTCATAGTTTGTGGTACTTTCTATCTTTTAGTATACTTGGACAGTTGGTCTTAGGCATATGGACTAGACTCCTTGTCATCTATACTAAATTGCCATTTTGCTTTTCTCAAATTTAAATATTTAGAATTAAAGACTGTTTGGGTTTTTTAATTACTATTTGACTATACTGGCTTAGACTGGCTCTTTGCCTTTTTAAAATGTCTGTTGTGTATGGGGAAACATGGCCTTGCCAAAAAGGAAATAACACTTTACAAGTTTTAAACAACTCATTACCCTCTGAAAAACCAGCGTAATTGTCCTTTAAATTCAAGAAAGAGAGAAAAATGTTTCCTTTGTATAAACATGGGTTATATACATTAGTATTTTAATTCTTTATACATAAAGTGTGCACGAGCTTTCTTTTAAGTGCCAAATCAATGCCCCAGGTTTGGAGGTTGAGGTCTCTTTTAAATGCTTCTGTGGTGCTAGTATGGTACCGCAGTTAATTTATGAATTTTCTATAGACTAGTAAACAGCCAATTTTCCATCTTCCTTTAGCAGGTAAAGTTTGAGGCAACCAGATGGAAACATGCATATTCTGCAACCATGAGAACTCTTCTGGAGTCCATTCTGCTTTGCTGTAGTGTCCCAAACATATTTACAAAATCAGGCACTAAATAATTTATATAAGATTTATGGCTTTTTTAGCTTAGGGCAAGGCACTTCTTTGGAGCATGACTTTGAAGTTAGTTGGTCTTATGCAGAACATCAGTTGGAGTTCTGTCTTCCTCAAGAAGCGAGAGGAAAGGATGATGCAGATAGGAGTAGTACACAGAGGAAGGCTGAGGCAGTTAAATGGACAAATAGGTTAGGTGAGAAGAGATGAAAACCGCCTGATGGATATGCAGGGGAGAGGTGTTTTTTGGATGTGGTGCCCAGTGGTCCTTTAAGCTTTCATAGCTGTACAGGTAATTCTAAGTAGATTGTTTGATCAGGTGAGGGTAGCACGCTTATGTAAAAAATTCCACTTGTTTGCCTTGGAACACCTGACTAGCCGAGAAATATCTCACTTATTTTGATGGAACCTTGTCGGGATGCCATATTTTGGAAAGATGTAATCCTAATTTTAGACATGTCGGAGTAGTTTTCCACATGTATGTATCTTTTTGGGGAATCTTGCATAGTGCTGAATTGATTGAATCTGTTGCAATATTTCAGACATAGTAGTTTAATATATTATTATTATTATTTTCTCCTATGTTTTGAAGAAAACATTTTCAGAGCAGATTACTACAACACAATTATTTCATGGGTTCTAAAATAGATGTGGATATGGGGCTTGCTTTTTTTTCTGGATCAGTTTGTATTTCAGCAGAAATCGGTGCTTTATTTGACATGTGGTTTGGATTTGTACTTTTTTAAAGCCTTTGGCTTTTGGGCAGATGCTCTTAAATTAATCTTTGACTCTACCCACTTTATTTTTGTTAATTCACTTACTTTTTTTTTATACTGTTCTTTTATGTGTGCTGGGGTTTCATTATACACTTAAAATGTGGGCACTGACTTGCTAGTTAGGTTCCTCCTTTCTACTTAGACCTCCAGTTTAGCTATAACTGTGCTTTGACAGTTGGCTGTGGAAGTTGGTTCCACGTCTTTTTGTAGCTTTTGTTGCTTCTCCATGTGTTGTGTAAGCCTGTCTTTGTCTGATCAGTCTCATACCACTAAATTATATATTGAGTAGTTATCAGCTGCCCTACCAAACTGATGTTTCTGAATTAAGGCCAATGTGTTTTGGGGTTTTTTTTTCTATAAGAGTTGTGTTTTGGGACTAGACTGTGTCCCAGACCTTGACAGTTTCAGTTCAACATAGAGTGTGAAGGAACAGAATAGGTCAGTTTTCAAAATTGAGTTGAGAAATAACATAGTGAGAATTCAGAATCTCAAAACTTAGTGTTAAATCAACATATGTTTATAAACATGTTCATATAAGTTTTTTCAATACTATCTTTGTTGATGGAAAATAGTAATTTTCATTTGCTGAAAATTGAAGTGTTATGAACTTGTTGCACATGGGCTGATGTTTCTGAAAACAAGAGAAGGATATCCATCTCTGTGATTTTTCCTGGAACTGGATTAGGATTAGAGATTTGTTGGTACAGAAGCTGTAGACTGTGCTGGGGGAGTGCATTCTGACTGAAGCATTTCCCCATGTTTCAGTTGTGGAAACTTGATATTGTTGAGCATTTTTTTATTGTTATCAAATAGACTTCACGTAACAGTCATTTTAACCCATTTCTCTTTCTGTGTCTCTCCCCCTTCCTTTTTTATTTCTACTTCCATAGCATTCTCTTAAATTGATTCTAGAATTTGACTGTAACTTGCCACTGGCAAATCATGTTCTATTTGTAAAGAAAAAAAAATTATGTAAGCCAGCAACCAGTAAAACAGTTTGACCTCCATATATGCACATTTCTCTTTATTCATGCATATGAAAACTCATAAACTTATACCAAATGCCAGTGTTAACAAAATATGTGTTATTTTTTTTAACCAAAAGCAAGTGCTTCTCTTCTCTACATGAAGAATCCCGTTTCTTTGTTCATCTCTGTACGAGGTCTGTTCTGCAATACAGTTTCATTCCAGTGAGCTGCCTCTTACACTTTTTGACACTTAACATTCATACATATCCCACTTTGCCTGAGAAGCAGTTCAAATGTTGACAGTTCAGAAGTGTTGCCCAGGTGGAGGGGAAGAATTTTTGTCTCAGAGGAAGCTGATGTTGCTTCTTTTTCTCATTTAAAACTGTAGTTTTCTATTTTCTACTTTGTTGCTTTAGTTTCCTTTGGCGTATTGTGATGTTACTTAACAAATGAGGAAGCAGCAATCCCACTTACCTGTTGTACTGCACTGGTGTATAAGCTTGTTCTTTATACAGACCTGTGATGGTTTGGACTTGGCTCTCTGCCAAATGCCCAACCCCCCAGTAGCAGCCCCTCTCTTCCCCCCTTTCTACTTCCCCCAGGGCAAAGGAAAAAAACTATGCAAATTGAAGAACCCGAAAACCAAGCTAGTTATATAAAAAAAATATATTTTATGTATATTACAGTTAAGATGCTATGTACACAGCAAACAGGAATCCAAACACCCCCCGAAGGGATAGGGAAAGGGGAAAAAAGGGACAAAAGGAAACAAAAAGGGACACCGAATAGATATGCGCAATCAAACCCGAGAATTAGTAAAATAACTAGTAGAACAAATCTCACCACATCCCTTAGAAAGAAACAGGATTGACACACACACGGCCAGCACTCCCCAAGCCTCCACATGGCAGGTCAGTGGATGCTGCAGGCCTCAGCCTTAGATAAGCGAGACCAATGCAGGGACCCACTGTTCCCGAACTCCGGCGGAAGAGAAGAAGAACGAAGGCCGCTCCTCCCTTCTTATTTATACCACGATTTACGTAAAAATTGTATGGAATACTGGGAACACTGCCCCTTCCTTGGTTACAAACTGGTAACCAGGGAGGGCCTAGATTAAAACCACCACAAGACCCCTGTGTGCATGTATATAGGTGTATATGGATTTATGCATATTAAAGACCCTCCTGACTTTTTATTTCATTATTGCTGGATGGTAAGATGAACAGTTGGGACAGGAAACGTGAATAACACTCAGGACATGGGTAAATAGTTGTTCTACAATAGTTGTAATTTCACTGTTAATCCACTTAGTAAGGCACTGAGAGCAGTGAAGAGCTGTTTTCTGACTGTTTTGTGGGCAGGCAATGCCGCACATGCCCAGCTGAATGGTAGTCAATGTATATTTAACTTCCTTCCCTCAAACAAACCAATTTTTTTCCTCTGGAGTTCTTTTGTGGTCCCACCTTCGCATGTTCTGTAACTACTAGAAAACTGCAGACCTCAGACTGAGTATTTACACTATGTAGTACAGCTATGTTCTGCAGAGTTTAAGATTGTGTATGCTATGGTTGTTTATAAATCAAATCAGATGAATTTGCTGTGTGGAGAGAGGAGTAGATGATATGCAAGAGCTTTCTAGGCTGCCAAATGAACTTGGAAACCAAATGGCAGGTTAAACTCTTGTCAAAGCACCAGTTAGAAAGTTCGTTGTTGAAATGTGAATAATAGTTTTGTTCTGTACCAGCTAGGATAGCATCCAGTATTTTTTCTATTGAAGTGGGTCTACTGTTAGGAAATGGAAGGAATTGCATGCAGCAAACCAACATCATAGCAAGGAAACAGATGGCATAATTTAAATATTAGAGCTAATGCAGCACTGACTGTTGTAACTTGTGTTTTAGGACTTTGGAGTATGTTATGGGTCTCAAAGCTGTGAATTTGAATATGAATACACTAGAATTGCTTTTAGAACAGCTTAATATGCTGTATTCTGGGGAAAAAACCACCATTAATAGGTAAAAAACCCTATTAATATGTCCCAACTAGTGCTAGTGATTTGCATCTGCTTATATATTTCAGATGAGATTACCTGTGTAAAACTTTTTATTGTCTCTGGGATATGTATGAGTACAAAGGGTGTGTGTGTCTATGAGTTTTCCAAAATGAACTTTGAGTGCTCATGTTCAAGAAAACTTTGTCAAACTTACTGGTACCTCCAAAAGGTGACAGGGCCAATGGACGTTCAGGTCTTCTGGAAGTTCATGAAGCTCGTTCCTGACATACGTCTCTTCAAAGATAATTTTCTGGCTCTGTATCTCATGCTTTTAGCATCACATCAAAATTAGCAGGGAAAATCACTCACCATCTTGCCAGAAACTTATGTGTTAGTACACAGCATTTGCTGTGACAGAGGTCAGGGTTCAAACCTACACCAGCAGCTTTCAAACAACATTTTTTGCCAGAGCATAAGTCTTCACTGTTCATGGTGATGCACCAGCTAAAAGAGGTTGTTTCGTTTCCTTTTTGCTGTGGTTAATTTGGTAAATTAATAATTGGGGGTGATATCATGGTATGTATTCTTGAATTTCAGAAAGGAACCCATTTGAACAGGAGCAGACTTTTTTTTTTTTTTATTTTAAGGAAACCAGCAAAAGTGTTGTTTTTTAATTCTGCAGGTGGGCAAGTAGAAAGTAGATGTAAGAGTTGGACTCAGATACCACAATGTTGCCAATTTATATTCCAGAAAATAGGTTTACTAAGACAAACAAAAATACTAACATGTAAATGGTGTATTTGTCTTTATAAAGTACAGAGCACCTGTTCTTATGTGTAAATACAGGTGTATAAAGCAGAAAGATGAAGACTAATCCTTGTACATTTACTGATTTTTACTCAGCTTTTTCTTTTTTCCTGACCTACTTACAGCAAGGAAATGTAATGCCAATAGTCAGTGTCTTTGTTCCAAGGTATAGGGTGAAAGGGTTTATATATCATCTTTGGCATAATTCCTAGGAGTAGAGGGTCAGATTCTGATTCAGCTTCCCTGGTGTAGGTCTGGACTGCTTCAACTGATTTACTTTGGAGTAATTCCAGGCTTGTCGCAGTCCAGCTGACATCAAATCAGGACCCTACAATCCAGCTTTGTTTCATGTAGTTGGGTGAAGAGTTTGGATTGGTGTGGTTTAATGGGGATGAGGTGAGGTAATGCATTTAAAAATATTTCCTTGGAGAGGAAGTAGTTTTTCCTCATTTGTTGATAGATTAAAGCATAGTTAAATTTGTTGGAATGTATTTTAGCTCCTCATTATAGCAGAACCTACTATTTGAGATTGGCATGATTAGAGATCTTGTAGTGGAAAACCCCTGTAATTTATCCACCTTGTGTAAAAGCATCTAAAAATTCCAAAAGATAAAATACTCTTAATTCTTTCAGGTACAAAATATGCTCTGAAATTATAGCTTGCTCCCTTTTAAGGGTATGGTTGAATTACAATTTATTAGATACAATTTAAGCAGAAAAATTCCCTTTATTCACCTATTGCTTGGAACTTACCTTGCAATACCTGCACTTGAAGAGTAGTTCCTGTTAAATAATTTTGATGCACAACTGATGGAGATTGTGTTTTATTTTGAACACTTATGTATAATAGTAAATTCTATCCCAGTAAGCTACACTTCTTCCAAAAGAATGGGTAAATGTTCTGGTTTAAATGTGTACATTCTTTTCTATGGAAAAGTCATTTTCTTACCTCTTTACAGGCCATAAAACCCCAGGGAAATTGTACTGTGCTGCTGGCAATACCCTGGACTATATAGTCTTACTCTAAATGTGATAAAAGCATGAACTTTAACTGTAAATATATATTTTTTTTGCCTCAGGAAAATATGGAACAAAGTTGATCCCTCTATTGAGAAATAATTTTTTTTTCCTCCTGCATCTTCTTCAACATGTTTATTTAGTGATTCTGTCACTGACTTGCTAAGAAACCATGTCTTGAGGCCCTCACCTTGGCTTACTAAGATCTTCAGTTGGCTTCCTTTACCCATGTAAAGGTCTAGAGAACTCAGAATGCTGAAAAATGATGTCCTTGGTTTTCAGTTGTCCTTATGTATTGTACCTAAGTGGAGGATGAGCAACACAAAGCTGCTTTTCCTGTTTTATTTTATATGCATGAATCATTCTTCTGGAAGATTTTGTTATGTAAAGGATTCTATTGATTTCAGTTATTTATTTTCAGTTAAAGCTGAAAATGTGTTTTGGTTTCATTAGGTAGCAAAGCCTGTTAACCTGTCAGCATTATTCAGTATTTCAGGTTAGTTTAGGATTTCCCCAAATGAACTAACAGCTGCTGCTGCAGCAGTAATGTGTAACTACTTAGAATTAAACCCAAAGATCATTAATACTGATTTTTTGGAAGCGTGTTGGTAATGCAGCATTACTTTTCAAAGACCTGCAGTGGTTTTCTGTGCATTTCCAGTTCTGTGCATCAATCAATGCAGTCAGTGTGGCTCTGCTGTCTACTGTGGGAACACAGGAGACAGCAATGTTCCAGTCCTTGGGTAGGTGGGCTCATCTCAGGTTTGTTTTTTTATTCCCAGTGGCAGGAGTGTCATATTTCATGGCTTCTGGAACACAGGTGAATATCATCTGGACTATGTTGTATATATGTGTTGTTCTGCTGCCTTCTGGAAGTCTCTGCTTTCCTGTATCTCTAGTGGCTTCCAGGTGTTTAAGCTTTCCGCCCTGAAGTTTTTTCCCAGCAGGGCCTGATGAAGACCTGAGAAAAAGGGCAGACAAGACAGTGCTGCTGACTCCATACAATTCATTCAGCCTGTTCTTGATGGTCTCTTCCCATATGTTCCTCAGATGTGGACAGTGGTGGCATTGTGGAGTTAATGCATTGTTCTGGCAGTGCGAAGTGGCTACCTTTTCTGGAAGCTCTTCAACCCTTTCCCCAGCATGCATTAAAGATGGACTCATTATATGATGGGGGGAGAGGCTACAAGCCCTTAGATAAAATGGTTGTGGGGAGCAGGCTGCCTGCTCCACTGCAGTCATCTGGTGTGCAGCTGAGGTTCTTAGGAGAGGAGGCCAAAGGGAACAAACTAGATGAATTGTCCTGCCATGCTGCTTATGGCCTGTGGGCTATAACTTGTTCATCATAGATATTTGCTTATGATACTTAAGAAAATTATGATTTTGCAGTAGAACTTCAGAAAAATACTTAACAGCATGAGAAAAATCTGCTTAAGCCACAATGAACCTAATTCTTTTTACCAGCGTTCCACAAAAAGGGAGCATCTGGTAGACAGAATAGATCAGTCCTGGGTGCATATGCTAGTGGTTTCATTGTCATCAACAGACATTACATTTTTGTTGATTTATTTTGTGCAGCGAATAAAACTTCATTTCCTGCTCTGTTAAGAATGTTCTACTTTGCTTGACTTGTACAAAAATGAGGTATGGTTGTTGTATCCATATAAAAGTTGAAAGCAATTGTGTGGCATGGAGTTAATGGTGGACGTATCTTTCACCTACTTAAGCGCGTGCAACAGTTGTTTTCATCTGAAATCCTCTAGTTGTTGATGATGCTAAATCTTCTGCAGTTAACTTTCCCTTCTCAGAACTGTAATCTAAAGGTCAAGATACTGTATTCTTCGTTTCTTATGTATCAAAGAGTATTCCACTCATAACTGTGGCTTATAAAACTGCAGTTTATTACCCGTAGACCGATTGTTTAAGCACTTCTGTTCTCAGTCAAATAAAACCAAGTGAACTGTCCATACAGTCATAGGAGAATCTGGGATCACTTCTATTGGTGTCTGTACAGCCCAAATTAACTTGAAAGAAAGAGTATGTTATAGCTGCTCAGTCATTTTACTTCTGGCATTTTTGATGAAAACATAATTTCTTCAGAATGATGTTTTTAGTGTCTGTTTTGTCTTGGGGGAAAAAAAATCCGAACAAGATACTGAGTTTGGAAGAACACAGAGTAGTATTTTTCTGCTTGTCAAAGCATGTTCCTCACATTTTTGATACTGTTCAGTGTTGAGTTGTGTCTAATTGAACTGCTGCTGTGTTGTGTGTGACTTGTAGCTTGGATGTCTGGTTCTCTCTTCTGGACTATGTTCCCAGCTGTGTTTCTCCAGCAGCATTCTTTTTCACTGAAGTGCCTAATAAGGTACATGAGTGCTATGGTTACAGGGCACCACCAGGGAGATGTTCTTTTGGAGGAGAGAAATGGCTATGCTCAAAACTCTTGTGGCCACATTTCTTTTCAGGTGGTTGCTTTTTTGTGTGTGAAAACAGCAGAATATTTTCATCAGACTAAATAAGGTTGTGCTACTTTCAGGAATGTTGGAAAACTATTTGAAGCAGATTTAGAAACATACAATTTTACAGAAATCTGAAAGTAAACTTAGGTGTTTCCCATTACATAGTTCTTTTCTACCAGCTTTTATCTTGATCTTGTACCAAAAGCAAGTATCAAGGTAGTGGGACCTCAGGAGCCTGACTCAGCGAAGTGGCCCATGTGTTAGTGTCTGGTGAGGAACAGACTCGTCTCAGAATTGCCAGCTCATGAGCGCTCATCTTCCTTCTGGCTGTGCTGGACCTGGCTAGAGATTGATGATTCTGGCCCACAAATTCTAGTTTACAGTGCAGTTATAAGATTCTGACTCTGTTTAAGGGTAAAATGCAGCTACTTTGAAACTAACATGTCATGTCTTTGCCCACTGTTAAACCAATCTGACGGTTATACCAATACCTACATCTTATCCAGTCCTTGGCACCAGTGGGTGTGGTATACGTCCTGTGAGTATTGCTTGTTAATCTTGAAGTATTTTTTACGATCTGCTGACCTTGGTATTTTGTGATTTCTGACTTGATAGGCTTCTGATGTGGTCTTTTCTCACTTGGAGACAATTTGCTGGTTCCAGAGCAAAAACGGAAGGAATCGCAGCTAGCAGTTAAGAAGAGATCGACTGCTTGGGAGATTTGACTGTAACAGAAATATGAAGGAAGTGTTGTGTGGTGGGATTGAGCTTTTTGAGTTTGTCTTGTCCAGCTCTGCTTGAAGACAGTCAGAGCAGCATCACAGGCATACCTGTTCCTTGCTTGCCACTTCCTTGTACCTCATCTCAAAGAGATTTTAGTAAGTTCTCTTTACCCATCTAAAATGTCTGGTATATGACATTTTATGACTATGTAATGTTTGATATCTTTATCCAGTTAAAACTCTTAATAGGGATACTTGTATTTTTAAGACGTTATGTGCTTGTATTTCATGTTTTTGTTTTTTTCATTTGAAGAAAAACATTTCTTAGATCTGGGCAAAAGGCTTATGCATAACCATCTTGTATAGACAGAAAGTAAGGAGAGACTTAAGTGGAGTGTCCTGCTCTCTTCAGTTTTTATTCCTCTTTATAGGGAGACGTAGTGCTTTCGTAAGTGATCTATAAAGAAACCTTATAAACCCATTCAGGTCATAATAGCTTTAAAGCTGCCTTTGTACATGATGATTTTGTTTTCATAACTGACTACTATTGTAATGAATTTAAGTGTGGTATGATCCTGTCATCCGTGCTGACTTGAGGTAACTCCTTGCACTAATCAATCTTTTTGATATTTCTATTCTTGTATATACATTCAGGTCAGGTCTGCTGTTGTTATTGAGTAAGAAATGGTTTTGTTCAGGCAAGGTTTTTCTCTATTTTTTTAAATGCAATTTAAGAAACACAAGTATATTCCTAAACATATTTTCTGCCATTGCTCTGGTTTTGGTTCTTTGCAATGCTTAGCCTGTTCAGAACAGTCTGTGGCCTATTCTGCTTCTGAAAGGCACTGTTATGTAAAAGCAAATACTGAAGTATGGTGCTGCTTGGCTTCTAGTGTATACTGATTAATCGGTAAAAACTCCAAACGAGCAACAGATTAGCCTTGCGTGGTGTGGAGATTTTTTTTTTTTTATTTATGCCTGCACTACAATTTCAGATCTTGTTTTACTGTGGTAGGAGAGCAGGTGGCAAGATGGGAAAGGGAGAACAGGGATGCTTGTTGATATCCATGTCAGCCCACACATGTAACAATTTGGTAGGCTTGAACACTTTCAAAGTTATTCTTATGAGATGTCTCAGGCAGTAAAGCTTATTTTCAGCTTTCTATTCACCTTCAGATCCCCACTTTCTGTCCTACTTGCTATTCTGTAAGGTGCTGTTCTGCTGCCTGAGCTTATGCTTTGAAAAACTCCCTTTCCTTGCTTCAACCACCTTTCTCATTTAACAAACTGCTAGTGCTTCAATTGCTTCTTGATTTTGAATGTTAATATAGATTTATTGGAGTTATTGCATAATTGATTTTGTCTTAGTTAGAGGAGTAGAAGACATAAGTTTTGGAAAGGGTTCATGTTGTATTTTGAAGACCAGTAGTGTATAAGCACGCTCCCCATTGGAAAGCCAGGTCTTAGAAACTTGTTCTGCAGTCCTGAACCACTTTCTATAAATATTTGCTTTATTCAGAATCCTCATCTAAACTAGGCTGAAAATGAGAATAGCAACTGGTTAAATACAAATGTAACTTCTTCCAGTTCTTACAGGAGTTGGAAATATTTCTTCAAGATTAATGAGTCTTAGGGTTTGACAAGTATTTGTCTGACAAAATCACTTACACAGCACCATGTCTTTGAGTTTAATTTTATACAATCAAAATTCAAATTTGGATTCTGTTAGAATGGACTATTTGGATGAATGTCATAGTTTAAAAAAATTGCACTTGATTTGGTAAGCAGAGGTAGTGTGCATGAAGTCTTCTGATGTTGGTGGGTTTTTTTTTTTGGCTATAAAAATGCAAATAGTAGTAATCTTTATAATATTTCTGTTTATAAATGTAATTGTTTATAAAATCTCACTTTAAAAATTTTTAAAGTAAACCCAGTTTATTTTAAGAAAAACTGCCTCTTTTTTACCCTCTTGGCAATGCTGCTTTCATCAAGTCTTTTTATTTAGTTTTTTTATAAGCTTTAATTTCTGAAAGAATGTTATTTCATGAACTATTTAAATATTTGATGTTTTGTCCAAAGCTTCTCATGTCTAATTCTGTGATCCAAAAAAATTCATTTTATATTTCCACTAGAATGCTAAATATTTAAGACTGAAGTCAATACATCGCAGGAATGTCATGGCACTTATGATTCACTTAAGTAATTGTTTTTCCAATCTCCTAATTGAAGTCACCCCTTTCACGAGAACAAAGCTACATTCTTCATTTGACTTAGAGAATGGTGATATGTAATATGCAATATGCATTTAAATAGAAATTTAAATGATAGGAGCAATGTAAAATGCGAACATTTTTCTCTGCCATTATCTTTCTTGCTGTAGTCTAAGACTTGGAGAAAAAAATGTAATCGCAGTAATGTACCTTGGAATTTGGTTGAAAAGAGAGTTCATGGTGTGGGTTTGGGTGTGGTTTGTTTATTTAGTGTTTGTGTGTGAGGCTGCAGATATATTCCCACACGTTGCAAGTTACATTATCAGTAAATTAGCTCTGTTGCTCCTGTGTAACAGCAGCTGAGACAATCTTCTAGCAATGTGTAAGTTGTTGGAAAAAGTCCCTAATAAAACTGATGAGCTTAATCAACTTCAAAAGTAGTCTCTAGTCTGTGTGCAAATTCAGAGATAACTGTTGTAGTGAAACTCGCTGCCCTTTGGTGTTTGCTGTGTGGACACCTCATTTTCGTGTCTGCTTGGGCCAGGCACTGCCAGTGCAGGTCGTGCAGAAAGCTGCTTGTCGCTGGAGGATGTAGTGTTTCAGGTGCTGCAGGAGCTCAGCCCGGGGACAGCAGTGCTGCTGCTTCACTGCCCCCATGGCAGGTGCTGCAAAGGCTGTGATGCCCGTGACTCCCAAGGTTGGCCATCCCATCCACTACTGTCCCTGGCCCTTCCTCACCTTGTGTGTGGCCCAGCTGCCAAAACCCACATGTAGCTCAGTAGCTTTACTCAGTGTGTTTCATTGCTGTGATATGTATTGCTCTTAATGCAATTCTGAAGCCAATGGTTTGCATGTCTGAAGATTAATTTGAAAATACTTTAACCATTTTAATTCTGTACTTAGTGGCATTTGCACAAAATACCATGTGAGTAGCAGGTAGTTTCATGATTCTCTGGAGGGTGTGGTTTGCTACAGCTGGTTTTCCTGTACTCTTATTCAATAAAATGTTTTACTGAATATCTCATAACAAGCTGCTGTTATATACTCATGGTGGTATTTTGTAATATTCCTGCAATAATCCACCTGCATGGATTTCAGGAAAACGCTTAATGAATCTAATCTTCCCCCACTACTGGCCTCCCACCTCGAATTGGAGAGTGTCCCAAACTCTGCTTGAAAGGGAATACTGGGGCAAAGTAACTCAGAAACTCAGGCTCCTTCCACCAGAGAAATAGAGCTCCTTCCTCCAGAAAGAAGGGGACGAAATAGGAAAACCCAAACCTTGCTAGATATGTAGTGGTAACAAGCATACCTTTCATCACTTATTTGGAATGCTTGAATGTAGTAATTTCATTCTACCTATATTGTCTCATATGGTCATGTTACATCCACTTGTTCCTGATGAATCTGAGGTGCATACTGGCACTTAATTTCTGAACATTGTGCTGAGGGATGTTAAGATGGCTTAAAAGGTAGTAATCTAAATTTCTGTACCTAGTAGGGGGAAGAACCTGTTTCCAATAACTTTTATAGGTCTTGCAGTATTTAATATACATCTAGTAATAATTGTGTATGTAATTGTCTTTATATGATCAAAATAAATTTTTGGACATACTTTTACATTCAGATGCCAAATTAAAATTTACTGTCAAATATTTAGTAATGCTGGAACTAACATCTACCAACTGAGTGTAGTTCAACTTAGTATGTGGTAGTTGATTAAAGTATTGCTGCAAGATGTTAATGGGAATATTCTCATGCTTCTTGGTTTGGCTGTTGTTCAGAGACCAGTTTTCATAACTTCTTTCAAACTATTTTGGTAAACTTGCATATCTTACGTATCATAAACCACTTGGTAAATTTTAGTCGCTTTAAACTCTTGTAGAGAGACAACCATGCATTTGAGTTTTACACAGCAAAAGAATATATTTGAAAGAGAATAAGGGCAATGTCTACTATTTTTTCTTTTTTTTTTTTTTCTTGGATTAAGCCAAGTGGCTGGCCATGCTATGACTTGCACTCTTTGAAAGTTGTATTTCTTTTGTATCAAAGATGATGTTTTTAAGAAGTACTTTGCTTTTGGTTTCTACCGCTCTGCGTTCATGTTTCTTTTCTAATTTGTCATCTTTGTGTTATCTCACCTCCGTTTCTGATCATCTATTAGTTTTGGCATTGTTTTTTGGGGGCCACCCTTCAGTGGTTAATATTGGAGTAAATAATTATTGGAGCTTCCTACCATTCTGAATTAATAGTATTTTAACACCAAGAGGAGCTTTTTGATCATCTAATCTGATTTTCTTATAAGAAGGTGTCTATAAATTGAACTAATTTTTCCTGATCTTTGGGTTTACCATAAGTCAGTTCCTTCTGTGGGCTAAAATATGACACTCAAAAAATTAGTTTGGTGCCTGAAAGCATTTCTTGGGTACACTTATGAAGGATTTTTTTAAAACTTAATCAGGATGTTTGTGGGCTAATCAGCCCTAGGAAACTGAATATATTTTTGCACAGTTGCAAGTGCATTGAAACTGAAACTCTCTAATTGTATTTTAAATTAATTTTTATATATTTTTTTATTTAAACTACATTTGTTCATCTTAGTGCTTGTTGGGGTATGCAATAGCTTAAAAAAAGACTACATGTGAATAGAAAAAGGCTGTTCATCATTTGATACAAATTCTTACCTATGTGTAAGTGTGCCTGTGTGCTTCCTCAAAGGGAACAGGATTAGGATGGAGTTTTAACTCCCAGATCGTGTATCTAAAATATACAAAATCACAATGTAGAGAGCACAGTAGTGTGTTTAATGATTATTTAGATATCATTATGTGACTATGTTAAGAGGCACTGCCACAATCATGTCCTGTGGTAACTTCCTTGATATCCAGTGTATAGTCTATTTGAATGTTTTATTGCAGCTTACAAACTGATTTTGAGGCTCACGTAGACAAAAAGGACTATTTAAGCATCCAATGCCTCAGTATTTTTTCAGAATGAAGTGGAGGTGTGTGGTTCTTTGCATCCTGACTTCTTTGCCAGGAAATTTGGAAATAACTGTGTACCAGCCTGTTAACTGTATGAAAGGTAGATGCATTTTTTTCTTGTAAACTATGAAGCAAATACTTAATCTCTGTGCATTGAATCATGAACTTGTGTTCCTCCCCAACAGTAACTCTCCAGAGTCAGTTGACCAGTTCAGAAAAAAGCGTTGCTCAAACTGATATATTTCAGAGCCTTCCATTTCCAGAGCACTTTAACAATACTATGTGTATCAGTACTTTATGTTGAACATAGTTTTTAAAATGCTATTTGGATATGTATTTTAAGGGTATGTAAGACATGTTCAGAAGTGGTAGTGTATTCAGGAGTGATAGTTCAGAAGTGTCCAGCTTTGTTCAGCCTACTCTGTGAGATGTGGGGTAAAAATATTTGGTCCAAAGGCAGTTTGAAGGAGAAGGGGGGAGAGGAGAGCGTTGAGAAGACCTGTCTGGAAAGAATAAGAGGAGGGTGTCTCTGTGTGTATTGTGTATTTGTGAGTGGACTATGGTCTGTGCCATAGGAGTGTGCTAAAGTGTGAACCTGATCCCTTGGTGATTGCCATGGGTGGACAATCCTGGATTGTCGTAGTCCTTAAATTATTGGTATTATCTAAAATTCACAGAAGAACTTATTTGTAAAGTGAGGGATTTGCCTTCTGACTAATGAAATTATCTGTTGCAACTGCTCTTCAGAAGTGCAGATAAAACATATCAGTCAAGGAAAGGTCTCTTCATTTGATATGAACTTAGATTAATTTGTAGTGGGTAGTATGCTTTAGGTTAGTTTTTGAAGACGGTAAAACTATTCACCATCCCAACCGATATATACCATGTAAAATAAGTGTTAGTGAAGCCTGAATGAGTTGATGACTTAATGGTATGTTACCTATGATTACTCATGTCAAACTTAAATTTAAAGAACACATTTTACCGTGTAAACTAACAGATAAAAATCCAATGAATTATAGATTTTAGAGAATATTTTTGTGAGTTTAGCTTAAAATATATTTCTTGGCTGGTGTTATTCAGTAGTTTTGGTACAGATGTTGTTCCATGTTTTGATTTGAAACAAGATACGGTATTTTTTTCTTTCACTCTAAATGCTCCCTGAGCTTTCCTTCTTGGCATTATATGAAATCAGAGGATGTTTCCATGCATGCATATTTTTTCCCCAAGGTGTTTTCAATCTTACTTCTCCATCCTGTTGTCCAGTTTTTAATCTCTTCTTGTTGCACATGGCTGGAGTTGCAGTTGAGCATAAATAGAAACAGTCCTGTCTCCCCAGTTACTTCCAGAGTATTTGTATGTTTGTTCCCTTGGGCACTCAACTTCCTTTCTTCCTGACAGTCACTTTCCTACCTCATTTTAAACCTGTACTCATTCTTTCATTACAAATTAGACCAAGGATAAAAGTTATTTTCTGTTCAAAATGATTGGCATGCATTTGGAAGAAGGTGTTTTGCTCTTAATTTGATATTAGAAAACATTCATTCTGAGTAGTTAGTACTAAGGAAGATATATTTGAATTCTCAATGTTCAGATTTTTGTAAGGAAGTAAGTGATGTGCACATGGTGTTCACTGGAAAGAATAACAAATGCTGGATCCTTATAAAAAGTCCCTACTGCCTGAGAAGAACCGTACTATTTTAAACTAACCAATGTGATAAAAATTTACATGTTATGTTGTAATTACAGACATCTTTTGTAAAACTTTGCAGCATTTATAGTGTAGTGTTGACAGCTACACTTGCCTTAATATACAGCATTCCGTCGGTTTTGTGTAATAGACTGCTGACTATTTTAGAAGATAAATTACTGTTTATTTAGGTTTAAGTTAGTGTTTCAAAAGCTTTCTTACTGAAAAAGCAGTGCTTTATAAATAGCAATAAGGTCTTTAAAATGGTCTACCATCAGACTGACAATTGCAAAGAAAAGGCTGATTATAAGTAGAAAACATTTAATGTGCATGTTTTGAGTAAGTTGCTCCTATGTGTACTTTTTTACATTGATTAACTAGGGAGTTTTTGCAGCCATTCAGCCAGCTGTGTAGTTTAGTCCATTAGTTTTAAATACTGTTACTTAGATAAGATGTAATTGATAAATTACATTTGGTGAAAATCTGTTCTTCCCCATGACGGTGTCTGAAGTTACCTTAAAGAGAAAGAATACAAATAAAGTACAAATTTTTAGGTGTGTTGTTACAAACACAGCAGAGCTAATAATGTGTACTTGAAAATTTGAAGACAAAGATTTTGAGAAAATCATCATATTGTTTTCATGGAAGTTTTATGGAAGTTTTATGGAAGCTTGAGACAGCAAAACAGTGAAGCTCTCGACTAACTTGGCTTCTGTGTTTAGAACTGATCAGTGGAAAGTTAAGAAAATTATGTAAATTAGAACAAATGGTGTTTCAGACAGGTGTATGGAAGTCTCTAAAATTTGATGTACAATGATACTTACCCATTAGATTTTAATTTGTTAAAGCTATTTGAATATCATTCATACATAGCATTAATAATACAGTTATGTAGTACTACATATGTGTTCATAGAATGCATGAAGAGCATACTGCATGAGGAGAACTATTGGAAATAAGTTAGGAAATGAAGTTTTGTTTTAAGATAGAACTAAAAAAGCCATTACTATTATTTTTTTGCTTAGTTTTTAAAAAGGAAAAGGATTTTTATTAGTATCATGTTGACATTCCAATCTCCTTTGTATTGTATGCTGAGATTTTGATTTTTCTTTAATGAAATTTCTGAATGCTTCTGAATTTGAAGAACACAGTGAAAGCTGCAGAGAGTTTTTCTTGCTCTGCCTGTGGCTGAGAAATCTTTCCTATTGAACCTTCCTGTACTGGCAAAAATATCCTGAAAAGTACCATTCCCAACTTGGGAAAAATTCCATGGTGTGACTTCTGTGGACAATGGACACAAGCTCAAATTTGGCTTGGACCTATTTTGGGCAGTAATTGAGGAAGTAAGGATTGTTAGGCTGACATCTCTTACCCAAATGCTCTTCAGTTGTGTTGGGTTTTAAGCTTGATATCTTAGGGAAACCAGATGTGCATGACTTCATCATTCAGTCTTGTCTTCCTCTTCTTTTGCACTGCCCCATGAAATTTTGAACCTACTGGCTAGATTCAAACAATTTTGATGATGAATTAGTCACTAAGGATAACCCCTACACTGTGAGAATCAGTAGCAGCTGGAGAGACCCTAGTGGGTATACTCCTTCTTCTGACATTGGCATATTTAATCCATTGCCGTTTCATTGCCTTCTTTGCTCTCTTTCCACCCCCAGCAGCTGCCAAAAGCCAAGCACTGCCCAAATGATGCTCAGCATTGAAAAGAGCCTGCTTGGATAACAAGTTCTCCAGGCAAAGCTTTTTGCCTTAGGCTTTTCACTGTTATATGTCAGAGGTTTATTGTGATGATGGAAATTTGAGAGCTGAGGATTACTCAATTTGCTGGGGCCCTGCTGTAGGTCTGCTGTTCAGTAGTGTTTGGGATTAGGAGAAAATTTGGTCTGGACAGTATTCTGCCTTCGCCTGAAGGAAGTGGGTGGCAAGGTTATGTTGTAATAAAAATTATTACTACATCCTTGGCAGGTGCTTGGTGAAGGGAATTCTTGCACATGAGGTCTGGCTTTCTAATAAAATCCAGTAGGAAATGTGTTAGGGGAAAGTGTGAAATGCAGCTGCAACTACAACTCACCAGAACTGTGGGGGCAAACAAGTACCCTCAATAATCTACCACCGAAAAGGAAAGGGATGTCTTCGTGAAGTCTGGGGGCAGTTGAAATAGAACTAGAGATTACCCTCTGGCAGGTGGAACAAAGGAGAGTGACCTGAATGAACCGAGCTTTTGCTAATGTTTCCCAGGTGTCATTTAATGAATAAGTGATTTAATCGAGCTATGCTTGCAATGGTGTTTCGATGTTATGGTAACCAGTGCAGGAACATACTTGATAAATGCTAGAGAAGTGCTCAGCTATTCTCAGAATTTCAAGGAACCTGTAACAAGGATGAGAGTATGTCCAGTCTTTGCAACAGTGTCTTCCAAAATAGCACACAGAGAAATGTAAACTGGCTTAAATACTGTTACTGTACTCAGAAAAAACACAGCATTGTAAGAAAAATGTTTGTTGCAGTGTTGACTAATTCAGTAGCTGGACCTGTCCGTGGGTGAGATGCTCCTAAAACAGCCCACAGATTGTACGTTTAGCTGGATGACAGAGAACAGTCAAACTGGTCTGGAGTTTCCATGTATGGAGATAAACTGTTTCAACTTGAAATATATGTCCTAGTTTTTCAGACATAATTTTCAAGAGATTTTTTAAGTAGGTATCAGTTCTTTCATCACTCTTAATTTTATTAGATTTCCTTGTTTCTGAACACAAGTTGGAAAAGAGAATAAAAATGCGGTAGGCCACTTCTCATCACTTTTCTTAGGTTTGCAGTCTGTTCTTCTGAGTTTACTTCCTGTAACTCCTGCCTTCCAGTCCTTCAGGGTAAATTGTCTCAGGCAGAGGGAGTATGTGGGGCAGAAGAACCCATCAGTTTTGCTGAAGGAGCTTACCTAGTATTAGTTTTTCTGCTCTGTCTCTACTGCTGACTTTTCTTTTCAGGTCATGCTGGTGTGAGAGTTGCTGAGTTAAAGTTCTATGCACTGTGAGTTTTATGGAACAAACATTTCAGAATTGCCTTTTTTTATCACTTCCATATATATATATATATATATTTTTTTTTTTTTTTATTTTTTTTTATTTTGTGTGTGTGTGTGTGTGTGTGTGTGTGTGTGTGTGTGTGGCTGTGGTCGAGGGTCAGGACTTCTCTGTGTTTGGTTTTAACACAGAATAATGTTAAATTAACAGAATTAACATGTCCCCACCCATATCCCCCAAACCAAAGCACTGCCCAAACTTCCTGTAACATGAGAAAGAAGGACATCTTGAAAAAGCTTATCCTAGGAGAAATTGCAGAAAAGCCATTTTGAAATGTTTATTTCTATTAAAAAGCACTTACATCGTGGTAGGTGGCCTCATAATTTTTTAAAACCACAATAAATGTATCAGACTTTACTAGATGATCAGTTAACAGCTTATAACTGTCTTTCCACAATAGAAGGAAGATATTTTTACAATTCCTCTCAAAAACACTTGCAAAGTCATTTTATTTGTTAATCTGTCTTAGGTGTTGAGAAATTTGGGTATATTTCTGAGAACCACTTAGTGAGAACAGCCTGTTTTATTTATCTTTGGCTCTGTGACCTTATCACCATAGGCTTTTAGACTCTTGACAGCTCCCTTTCTTGTAAACAAAGGAATGTTCCTTTCAAATACCTGGGACAATCAGCTAATCGAAACAGTAGCAACATCCCAGGGAGATGCTGTTGCCCAGAAATCAATAGGCAGTCGGCACATGTGTTGCCCTATCAGTGCAACAGATTTCCTGCAAAGCTTATTGGCTTATCTTTGGGGCTGCTGTGGCAGCTTTTTAGCCTGTCCACAGCTTTCATGGGGATTTTTAACTCGTGCATGTATTTCAGGGCATGTTGTGCTGTGCCAATACAGAATTAACAAAAAATGGCTTATGATAACCTCCTGATCTAATGCAGGTGTCTTAAGTGTGTCTTGTAGGTCATCACTGCTAGTTGCTTCTATTAATTTAACATCAGCTGAGATCATATACAACAACAGGCAAGTGAAGGCTAACACCTTGTTAAATTATTTCTTGATTGCTCCAATATGTCTGTTATGCTTAACCAACCTTAACCCTTGTTTATTTGCCCCACCATCTGCACCTCTGCCCAAAAGTTCCTTTGTATTTCTTCTTCTGGTCTGGTACATAATATGAATTAATATTTTTAATAATATTAATTCATTTAATAAATTATTAAATGAAAAAAAATGTTGACATGTCTCTACATGAAATAGTACTGCAAAAAATATTTTAGCAGGAAAAAAGACCTTCCATCATGTTTGCATCTACCATAGAGAAAGACAAAGTTTAATCTCTGAGCACTCAGTCTGAGGTGTATGATTTGCCAATTTGAAAAGATTTAAAATTGAGTTTTGTAACAGTGAAAAAAAAAGGACAGTCTTGAGAAGACTTTTGAAGGTACAAGAAGTGTATGTGTAGGACCTATAGATATAATTTCTATATATAATACAGAATTCCCTAATTATGCTACAAAACTATAATACAGCCTGATTTGACTAAGTCATCTTCAATATTTTATACTGTCACAGTTTTAAAATATACATATATTTACATAATTTTCAAGTTAATGTGCATTACACTATTAAATCTACACCTTACAAAAGATGTCACATTTTGGTCACTGGATTTCCTCTGAGTGTTGTTATGCTTCTAGTTTTTTGACCATTAGAAAAAAATAATAAAATTAGTTTTCTGTTTCTGTACTAATTTCTAAGTAACGCTTAACCTGTGCTTGCCAGCAGCAGTGTTGTTGTGAGGTTAAAAGTGTAATATGAATCAGTTTGTCTATTTATGTGTAATGCATATTGGCAATTCTATAGCAGTGGAAAAGAATCAGATATCTGTCTGAAAACAAGGTCTTGATAGTGCTTACCATTTTGGTGAAACTTGTGTATTTTAAAGATATTATTTTTAAAAACTTGTGTGGGGGAGCCCAGCTGGCTCTGGGCTCTGTAAGCTGAAATACCGAAGATGGAACTTCTTACACCTGGCAGAGGGTTAACCACGGACAGTAGGACTGTAACACAGAGTGGGTTTCCTGTTAGGAGGGTTAACCTATTGTGTTAGGACATGTGTAGCTTTGTCCAATCATGAGTTGTTATGATAATGGTAAACCAATGCTGTGTATACATGTGTCACCCAGAACTGTATAAAGGTAGATACACTGTTGTAATAAAGAGCTTCTCTCCTGAAACCATGTCCTGTACCACCCCAACCCACGACAAACTTGTATTACTTTTTGTTTCATTTTTGCATGCAGGGGAATCATAGTTTAATTTGAAATGATTTCTTGTGATGATGTAGTATAATTTTGTGCCCCAAGCAAGTCCATTTAGAGCAGGTTGCTGCAGAGTTTAGCCAGCAAAGTGTGGAATAGCTCCAAAAATTGAGACTCTACCATCTCTCTGGGCAACCAGTTCAATACTGGATCATCCTCCTGATGAAAAAGTGCTCTCCTTGCTTGGAATTGCATGTGTTTCAGATTTGTTGGGATATACCATGAAAAGATGAGTGGCAACAGACTTAGTCTTGCTCCCTCTTCCCCATACCCTCTCAGTAGGTAGCTGTAGGCAGCAGTAGGATCTCCCTTCTCCGGCCTGAGCAACCCTAATTTATCTCTGTCTCCTCTGAGGAGAGAGAGTACAAGAGGGTGCTCCTGTGCCCTAACCACCATGCTGGTCCTCCATTGGATTTGCTGCTGAGATGTCTCGGCCGTACAAGCGGTGGGAAATGAGTTCTCTTCCAATTTTTGCATCTCGTAGTTTTAAGATACACTATTACAGAAAGAGGAGTAGCTGTCTTTTACTGACTTGGAAAGGACGTTAAGCTTATTCTTTTAGAAATGATAAAGGATCAGAAAAAGCAAAATTTGTACCAGAAGAGAAAAAATGGGGATGGAGAACTCTGCAAGTTGGTGCAGTAGGTAATTGGGATCAGTTTGGGTTTTAAAATCTTAATCCATAATATGCATTGTTTTTAGACATTTTCCTGTGTGGTTTTTAAAGAACTCAGTTTTCTTTATCTCTGACTCGATTTGATGAAAGCAGAGGGACAATATTTGTATAAATAGCTAAGTGACCTCCAAGAGAAAATATTGTTTCCCCGTAAAGCGTGCTTATGAGGCATTTTGGAGATCTTGCATATTGAATAAGATTTGTGTGTTGTAAAAAGAGAAAGTGTTTGGAAAACAGAATAGTGAATGAAGACTATAAACTCTGCTTATTAGGAGGGATCATAATAAATGTCATCTGTTATGCGTTCAGGTGTTGTCAATTGTAATCTGCTCTAAACCTTGCAATAGTTTTATATTGCAGTAGAAAATTGATAGAGGAATTTGTATATAACTTTACTAGTCTTGGTGTCTTCAGGATGTTACTTATGACTTGTGTAGTTTTGGAAGTAACTACAGTGCTCTGTAAAAAACATTTCAGCTGAGTACCTGATCTGACACATTTGTCAAAAGCAAAGAAGGAACCTGGTTGTGCAAAATTGTTTTTGTCATATTTGCATAACAACACCCACAAACAGGCCCTCATGTTCAAATCTAAGTGTTCTAGGCTTTGCTTATGATACAAGCTATGGGAAAAGGTATTTTTGTAAATGAGTTATCTTATTTAAAAATATCTCTCTAGATATATCATTAGTATTAGTTTTCCACTTTTGTTCGGAGTCACTCTCATTAATGCTAAAATGAATGGGCATTTATCAAATCTCATACCATAACTATAGTTATTAGCACTTTCCGAATGTAAAGTGCTTCCCTCCACCAGTTTGATTTTGACTTCAACTTTTTAAGTGTTTGTCGTCTGGTGTGAGGTGGATTTATGGGAGCGCAGTAGTTTTAGTGCCTTTTGGCTGGGTGTTTCTGATGACATCACTATGATCTAGACACAGCGTGTGACTCTAGTTGGTTCCAGTGTTAAATAGTTTCATAATTATGCTAGTTTTGGCAGTTTCCTTGGAACTTTCCCCATCTCTTTAATGAACATGTTTTACTTCTGGGCTTATGAGACAGCCACATGTTTGAGAAATTAATAGCGTGCTCTTAAAGTTAACATTGAGCAGAGGCGTGCAGATACAGAAAGCTTTTGGATATATGTGTACTTAGGAATGCAACTTTTATAAGTTCATGGCCACTCTTATCATCTTCCAGTAATTGAAGAATATATTTGGCTTACAAAGTATCTGTAACTGTTGCAAAAAATGGTGTGTGTTCAAGCTCAAAAAAACCCCAAAACAACCCATGCAGCTCTGAAATATTTTTGATAATTGTTTAATGTAAAGAAATGAATGGATGCAATCCCAGGTATAAAAAACCACCCCCTTTTTTCAAATGCTAGATTGAATTCTTCTTAAATGTAGGTATACTCTGTTACTTCATATAGATTAAATCACATAGGTGTATTTCTGAGATAAATTTGTTTTGTCTTTTGACACCATCTTGGAACGTGTACATTTTTGCTTGTGTTTAGGTGCACCTTGCTGTAAATGATTTCCAACCATTTTCCATCACAGCAGTCTTGTAGCTCAATGAAATACAAAAAGCTTATTGTACTTAATGAATTTATAGGTTGAGATTTGAGACTGTCTTTCAAAATCAACTCTATTTGAGGGTTCTCTGCCCCTTTAAAAAAACTAACCCCCCCATCAAAACCCAATGTGCTAGTGTTTATTCCTAACTATCTGAGAGTGGTAAAAACTTAAACCACTCTTACTTAATCCTTGTTCATAATACTCCAGAATATTTTCTGTGAAGATTTTACCTGAAGTTTTGAGAAGATGCGTCAAACCTAGCTTTTGTAGTTCATAGATGGAAAAGTTAAACTTGAATGTAATCGGGCTTGATACAGTTAATGCTTCAAAAAGAGAATGCCTTCCCCATCCTCTTGCCCCCTTTTTCTTTCTCTTGTAGTTGACAAAAATGTTAAAAGTTAAGCGTAACGTGATCCTATCGGATCAGGCCATTAAACTGTCGCAGCACAACAATATGTGCAGTTCAGGAATGAGCTCAGGAAAGAAGGAAATGTGCTAATTGAGGTGTTTGGTCACTCTGACATCTTGGGATTTCTGCAAGTCTAAGCCATAAGTATGGTGACTCATCTGAAAAAATACTTTCATATCATATGCAAATTAGTTTCCAAGAAAGAGTATAGTTAAAAGTTATTTAAAAAATGTTAGCTTAAAAGTATATGATCTAAGTTTTCTCAGTAAACTGGACAGGAAGGTGGGTTGAGCTTCACTGATTACAAAATATATGTGTTGATGAAGAGTCTGCCATCACCCTGGGCTTAAAGACAAAGCAAGAGCTTCAAGCTTTCATTAGGCCAGGTATGTCACTTTCTTGTGAAATAGCACCATAGTCTGAAGTTCTGAGGGAACCTTCAGGAGACTCATGTTCCTTGATGAAAAGTACCAAAGTTTGTCAGAGAAATTCCCTATAAAGAGTTGATGCTAAATGCTCATTTATGTTTCTTTATGCATTGGAATGAGACAATCCTATATCACTTTGGTGGCCAAATAACCATAAATTAAAAAAAAAATCAAACAGCTTGTTTCAATGCTGTATTAATAACTGGAAAATCTCAAATCCTTTATGGTAACTCATCCTTCTTTTAGAAACTATCATATACCCTTCTAATATATGAATATGTCTGTCTTATGCAATTGCTCCAAATAAATTCAAGCTTCTATCTTCATTTTATTTTTTTCTGAGACTAAGATTGTATTGCTCTTTTCCTTTTTTTTTAGTTAGTGAAATGGTATTTCCACTTTATCAGAGAATTTCCATGTTATGTTGTTCTAGATATGAAGTCGAAGGAAAAAAAAATCTCTTCAATTACTTTTGAAGTTGTTGACTCGTATTTAAAATGTATCACTACATGTAACTTGATTTTGTTTTTTTTTTTTAAATGAAAAAAAAAACCCACCTCAAAAAGCAAGTAATGTGAAAATACCATTTTGTAATTTCTCTGAGATTATTAAAAATACCAGGCAACATATGATCTGTTCTGTACAAAAAGTCAGCACAGTTTAAGCTGTTTGCTTTTTGGTGTTTAGAGGACTTAAGAATATTAGACCTTTGTACTGTGGTACTTGACATTTTTTCCCCAAACCATCTTTTTGTGAACACATTGTGTGATCTGAGCAGTGCCACGACCCAGAAAGCATTTTGCATTGCAAGAGGCTACATCTATCAAATAAGTAATTTGGCTTGGGTCAAAAGTTGTGTTTGCATCCTCTTTAGCCCGTTCTTTTAATACATTTACAAGAATATTTGTACTACCTCTCTTGGCTTTCTTGCACTTGAGCCTTGTAGTTAAACTGTCATTCTGGAATGTAATGGGAATACTAGTGGTGTATTTAAAAACCTTGATTCAGCTAATTAAGATTTTCCTGTGTCTGTGAATTTAATCTTGTAAGGCTTATATCACATTCTCTAATTATGAACCACGTTTCTGCTTCTGAATTCCTTAAGTTGAATAAACTGTAAAAAAGCTCAAGATGAGCAGGTGCCCTCAGTTCATTTATCTTTTCTGGGGTCATGTTTTACTATTATGGAAGTCTACAAAAATGTTTTGCTTTATGAATCAGCTTCAGTTAGTGGTATTAGGAAGGACATGACTGACATCTTAGAACCATCTGAGGTGGTTTCATGAGTAGGCATGTAAGCTCAGACCATTAGGCAGTTTCTCATATTTGTTTTGGTAGTCTGCATGACTCTGTCTCTGTTTAAAGGAATGTTTCAGCAAAAATGCAGCTAGATGAAATGTGCTCAATTGAAATTAGTATTTAAACGACTGGTTTCTTTTTTAAACAAAAATTAGTCAAAGTATTATTTATGAACTTTTTTTTATGTTGCCCAGCTTGTTTTTTATTAATTTCTGTATTACAGGGTTGAATTGATGGAAAAACAGTAACAGAATTTTGACCAAGTTGTTTTCTCCACATTTATTTTCTTTCCATTTGGTTGACACAGCTGCTTTCTTTTCCTCTAGCAGGAAGACCACGAAAGTTGTGGTTCCAGTTCAACAAATCGCAGTACCACGGAAAGCATGAAATCAGCAGTAAAACCACGACGAGTTCAGCAGTCTGCTTCTCCTGACCCTGATTTGCCTCCAGGTAATCCATAATTTCAGAAGCTGGTTTCTATTTGAGTTGTAGAAAATACCTGAAGTTCATTCTAATGTCCACAGTGTTTAAGTTGGACTATTATATTTTTGTCTGCCTACAAATCAAATAAAGGTTGGTGAAGTACTTGTATCTTAGAACAATCACAAAATCACAATAAAATATGGTTTAATGCTGATAACCTTTCTTTCCATTTTATCAAATTCTTAAATTTACAAAACTCATTTACAGTGCAAGGTGGCACCATAGAATAGCTTGAGTTGGAAGGGACCTTAAAGATCATCTTGTTCCAACTCCTCAGCCATGAACAGGGTCACCTTCCGCTAGATCAGGTTGCTCAAAGCCCCGTCCTACCTGGCCTTGAACAAAATATCTGTGAGCAACCTGTTCCAGTGCCTCACCACCCTCACAGTAAAGAATTTATTCGTAACATCTAATCTAAGCCTGCCCCCTTTCAGTTTAAACTATTACCCCATGTCCTATCAGTAAGTACATGCACTTGTCAATAATTCTCCCTCTCCAGCTCTTGTAGACTCCCTTTATGTCCTGGAAGGCTGCTTTAAGGTCTCCCTGGACCCTTCTCTTTCCCAGTCTGAACAACCCAAACTCTCTCAGACTGTTTTATTCATGTTTTTTATTGAGTCCTGTATCTACTGGCAGAAATTTTCACCAATTTTTTTTCCCAGGTGTGTAATGTGAATGTGGAATTTGGATGTTGAACTTGGAGATATTTTATGATATAAAAATGTCTAAGGAATTATGTCTCTGATTTCTGTTGCCTCTGCCTTTGGATATGAGCTGTTGTTTTGTGCAGAAAAATGAAATTGGAGAGTACTGGAATGAGTTGCATTTTGCCTTCTTGGGGCATGTAATTTTAGATGAGGAAAAGACATGACATTGTATTAGGCTTTTTTGCTGTCTTTTGTTACCAGAAAATTTACACTTGACTTGAATCAAAAGACAACACTGAGATTTAGTGTGTAAAATATTATATACTACAGAGTATCATCTTGCTTTGGAATGGGTACTTGAAGAGACAGATCTGGAGGCTCTTTTAGGGCTTTAAGATCCAATAAACTCCAGTGGCTTGGAATTGCAGGATGCCATTTCCTACCATGGACAGCAGTTCAGCTCTGGCTGCTCCTTGGCATTTGGTTCTTTGGGTCACACCAGCAAACCACAGAAGTCAAAGGCTTGCCAAAAATTAGATGATTATATTACCTCCAGCGACATTTTTAGGATTTTTGTACATTACTCCCTGTCTGGCAAAGTTCTGTAAATACAGCTGGCTTTGGTTTTGTGTGGACAAATAACACTGTTTAGTACGGAGCTTATGTGGTAAAAACTCCTAAACTTCAATTTGCACATCCTGCATTTTAGTAAGATTTTGAGTCCAGTGTTCTCAGGCAGAGTTTAGCTAAAAATGTAGCTTTGGTAACAACAGACCACTGCGAAACTGAAGTTATTTAGAAGTGGCCAGTGGTGGTATCAACTCTTCAACTATAGAGCTACAATGCTTTTAGAATGTTGGATCTGAAACTGCATTTGTAGCTCTTAGTGCACAGTGCAGCCTCCTGGTTTCTGGATTATTTGGAAATAACATGCTTGTGGATTTTGTGTGGCACTTCAGAAAAGAATTTAGCCGTACAGATTATCTGGTGGTTTTAGTCACTTACTGTAGAAAACCTGTATTTTAGCAGCCAAGTTGCTCATAATCTTATTTTTAAAAATTACAAGAGTAACAAGCAACCTCTACTTGCATTTTCCCCACTTGTATTTAAAATAAAGCCCGTTAAAAAAAAAGAAACAAAACAAAAACAAAACCAAAAAACCCCCCAAATCCAACAAACTCTTTATTATACATGAGCTTGCTGATGTTTTTATTGATTTGTTTTGATAGGAAGGATTGCAATTTCTTAAAGACTGTTCCTCACTTGTGACAATATGATTCTAGTATACTTGAAGCTAAACTTAATCAGAAAGCTGGTATCTGTATAGTGCTTCTAACAGTATACTACACCACCAGTTTGTAAATATCTTCATGGACAGTTTTTAGCAAATCCATTACCCCTGTTTTATTTGGAAGATACTCCTGCTCCCTCTCTTTATGCACTTGGACAAAAGGACATTCAGGTGAAAGTGGTGTTGCATTTTTCTTGAATACCTCTGGAAACTAAAGTACAATTTGCCTTTTTTCTGTTATTTGTCTGTTATGCTGGGTTTGTAATGCTTTTGTCATTCACATCAGGAACATGCATATTAGATTGACTTTGAAAGACCCTTGAAAGCAAAATATTGAAAAAAATTGGGCCTGTGGAGGGATAACTTCAGTTTTTACAATGAAATTAGTAGCTTGCTTTAAAATAATAATTAAATAACTGGTTATAATTTTATAGTTGCTAGTTAAATAGTCTGCAAAATATTTCTATGCTGAAATTAAGAAAAGGAACTAAATGCTTTGTGCTGGCTTCTACTTATATACAGGTTGGTTTGCATCACTCTAATGATGAATATGGGTCTCTTATGCCCCTTAATTATTGAAATAATACATCTGGTTTTCTGAATTTGTATAACCTGAAAACATTATCATATACTCTAGGGTGAAAAGTAATATTTGAGTATGAAAACAGTGAAAAGCTACAAAAAGTAGAGTAGAATGGAAGTAGCAACTTGAGTCTTTTCCTACTTACCTCACAATATTTTGATGTTTGATTTAGTTTTTTATTTGAATTAAAAATGTTGATACAAATGAGTCATATTTAATGCAAGTTTCGGAAAACTACCCTGTAGATTGAGGCCTGTGAATTTAAGCCTATGTCATTAATTGGCTTTTTTCAACATAGTTACCAAATTAGAACTCTGTAGTGTGCATTAAATGTATTTTAGATGCAGGTAATGTTATAAACATAGAAATTTTAAGGCTTGCTTTTTTTCCAGCACAAATTAGTTGTCTCCACACTTAGATTCAGTATACATAAAGGACAAAAATATGGTGGCATTTATTTCTTTATGATGTTGCTAAAATATGAGTGTTTACCACACACTGTGAATTCCCAGATGAGATTATTTTTCCGATCACATTATGTCTGAAAAAATGTAAATTGCTTTGTTCCCAACAGGCTTCAGTGCAGGTGCTTACTAGTTACCTTGCTGACAGAAATTGGTTTTGATATACCTCACAGGGGTATTGCTGAACAAGATGTGGATGTATCACCTCTTAGAATGGGAAAAAGTATTAGGCATATTAATGTTTAGGCAACTTGTAAAGAACTGTGAGTGAGCTGGTAGACAAAATATGAAAAGTAACCTAGCAGCTGGTGTTCACTTTTCCAAACCTATTTCTAAATATCTTTCAAGTAAAAAAGTGATTGCCATTACAGTTCTTTGTCTACATTAACACATAGTGTTCTATTTTCTTAATCAGTTTGGAAAGTAATTAGCCTCTTATGCTCTATTGTATTCATAGTATTTATAATATTTTTTTTATATACTGTCTTGCATTTCTAGGATGCTGATGGACTTAACAGCTGCACAGAATGTTAAAGGGTTTTGTGTGATTTTTTTTTGATAAATAAAAGGCAATGTTACTTAGTTTATATAGATTTTGACTTTTTTTTTTTTAAGTGCAAGTTGAAAATAACGAATATATGGAAATAATGGAATTTATTACTAAATAAATTACTTTGGTATCATGTCTTCCTTATCACTCCCAATAATTTACTTTATTTTTTAGGTTATGTTCAGAGTTTGATTAGGCGTGTTGTAAACAATGTCAACATTGTGATCAACAATCTCATATTAAAGTATGTGGAGGATGATATTGTTCTCTCAGTCAATATAACTTCCGCAGAATGCTATACAGTGGATGAGTTTTGGGATCGAGCATTTATGGACATCTCTGGTGAGCAGATAGTTTTTATTTTTATATGTCACTGTGGAGGCACTCTTAAATTCATATAGAAATTTGCAAATCTCATAAAAATGACTCTTTATATCAGAAGTAAAATAATTTCTGCCTGTTTTCATTTCTAATCAGTTTTTCCTGTGTCCTTACCTTGATTCTGAAAAACCAGTTATGCTAATATAGATTGATTCTTAATGCATACCTGTATGATCACACATAATTACATCAGATGTGTTGCAGTCCTCTGCTCATACTTGCTGTCATTTGAGGGTATTTCATTCTGAGCTTGCTGCTGGCAGTGAGTGCACAGGCAATCAGTTTCTATTTTTGTGAAGGAGCAGTAGCATATTAGGGCATTTCATTGCCCTTTTTTGTGATGGTGTTTAAACAGGCTGGCTAAAGAGGCAGTAAAACACTCTGCACTGTAGTGAGCATGGCATACCAGTTGCAAGACATGATTCATTTCGCTTCATGTTTTCAGGGGTAAAAGAAAACAACTTCTGATTTTTGTTTCGGTCTTCAGTATTTCAATGTTTCAGTTCTTGAATTGACAACATTCACCTCTATGTCTAGCTGCTCTTGTTGACATTTGGTAGAGGTGGAATATGAGTACATTGAGAGTACTAAGATCACACAGAAGATTTCAGGTAGAGTGGGGAATGCAAATAATGTTTTCCTGGACGTATTGTTTTTGCTCTGGCTAAAATAGTTACAAATTCACATGACAAAATTACAAAATATGTTATGTGGTAAGATCACTGTAATAGCTCTTATTTGTTTTGGAAGATTCAAAAGAAAACTTTGGGGAAAACATGCAAAGTTATTTCTGGGAGAATAGTAAGAATGATATTTATTGCAGTTATGCTTCCACGTGAAACAGTACTCTTGTAGAAAGATCTAAGGTACAGTGAGAGGGTGAAAATTTTAATTGACTGTAACTAATCTGTCCTCACTTCTTATGCATTCAGCAGAAAATGTCTGTGTCACATTAATCATTATAAGCAAGTACTTTGCTGCTGATTTAAATAATGATCAAATAAGTATCTTATATTGTTTTATTTTATTTAAGAACCTGTATGTACAATTTTTCTTACGCAATATATTTTTTTAATCTATACACTTCTTTTAAAAGCCACTGATCTGGTACTGAGAAAGATGATCAACTTTTCTGACTGCACAGTATGTCTTGATAAGAGAAATGCTAGTGGTAAAATTGAATTTTACCAGGAACCTCTGCTGTACAAATGCTCCTTCAGGACTCGTCTGCATTTCACTTATGATAACCTCAACTCCAAAATGCCATCTATTATTAAAGTAGGTATCCAAAATAATGTTTCATGCTACTCACTTGTGAAGTTTTGAGATTTTTCAAAAGATACTTTGAAATTTTAAGTAATATGAAGAGCTTATGCTGTTGCTTTTTACTACAGGAATTTTTAGTTGTGTTTTGTGTATATGATGCAATTAGTTTACCTACAGTAACAGTATGTAAATAAGGAAGTTATGCTCTCTAATATTTCCTTTTATTCTTGGAGTTTGAAAAACCCGTAATTGTAAAAAGCAAAAGAAAGTCTGCGGTAATGTGGTAAAGAAAAAAACCCAGTTGCGTACTCAAAGGTGTCTGCAACAGAAAGGATTTTTTCCCTCAAGTTATTGTTTCAAGTGTAGCTCAAACTCTCATGAACAAGAAGAAACTTGAGTGTGTTAACACTGTGCAGTGAACCACGTGAAATGGATTAGCAAGTCGAACTCAGCTCCTCGTGAACAGGGGTGTGATGTTATACACAGACATCCCACACGAGGTGACATCTTTACATTTTGCAGTGCAGAAACAAAATGTTAAGCTGATGGGGAGACTAAGCTACCTTACACTCCTATTTTTTTTTTTTTCTGCTCTGAATAGTCACACATGTAAGGTTCATTTCTCCTCCTTCCCACTCTCAAGGCATATCAATGGTGCCCATTTAATTAGCTGAGAAGTTTTTAACATTAGGAAAGAGACAGTGTTAATCGAAATTATTCTCCAGGTGTATGCACTGCGAAATATTAGATTTTGAGATCAGTTTTGATGGACATTTCTCAAGAATATAATTTAGAAGTGTCACTCTTTTAGTTCATGTGATTCAGGAAGTCCTAGGTCGCTGTGAACTTGAGGCTGGGAGTTAATCTTGCCCAGTTTGCCAAAAGCCCCTTCTTCTTCTATGTGCTGTACAACTCTATACCTTTGGTTACTTTGAGCAAATTTGAAGATTTGTGAATATGATAATGACCAGATGAGTCTTTATCCAGCTAAGAATAATCACAAAATGCTGCATAAAATGCCTGGTGGTACACGTTTGCAGAAGCGTCCTTTCTTCATATGTGTATCTTAATTTATACAAAGACTGATTCTTCATACTGGGAAGAAACCTTTTTTTTTTTTTTTCTTTTGTTTTATTTACTTTCTTCTTTATTCAGAGAAATGTGTAGCGATTTTGGAATTTTGCTTATTTTGAGGTTTATAAAAAAGTAGTTGTGTATTCAGTGATAGTAGGACTTTTAACTGTGTACAACAACTTTGGAATTTGTGATCTCCCATGATAATAAGGAATCACCATATATTGTCCTGTGTGCTAAGTTTGCAAAGCAAAAGTTAATGGCCAAATTACAAGTCTCTGACAGCGCACTTTAATGTAAATGCTCACAGTCTTCCATATACTTTAAAATTACACAGTTGTAAAAATGGTGATCGTTATTATTTAATTGCTTACAATTTTTTAGTGGATATTGGACTAAAAACTAATTCTAAAATACACAGTGATGGTACTAATTTAATTAAATTTGTATTGAACTTCTTTGGTCATCTTTGTTGGTCATTTATTGCTTCTGCCCTTTTTTAAGGCACATGTCAGTTTGTTCAAAGATGTTTTAAATTTTTTTATATATATATATATACTTTGGTTTTGGTTATGATGCACATAGTTTGTTTAACATTTTTCTTTTTTCATTTGTTCTTTTTTTTCTCTTCCATTTTCTTCAATCTTTAAACATAAAAGACTGTTTATAAAAATATTCAGAAATATGCACAATGAAATAAAATATTAGACATGATGCTAGATTAATATTTAAGTGAAGTAATAATTGTTTATTGTGATCCATAGAATAGTGGTCTAAAGATAATGATTTTTAAGATCTTTATTATTTTTAAATATTTCACTGCCATTCCATTATGCAACAATTAGATCTACAAATCTGCTGACGATGCAAACTTGTGTTTGGTAACTTTCTGGATGGTTTTATTCATGGAGATTGTGCATTGTGGGTCATCAGGTTGCAGCAGTTTAAAGAGACTCTTTAAAATATTTAGCTAATCAGTGGAAATAACCTTGTTTTCTTTCAGTTGAAGCAACAGGAGCTGTTATCAGTAAATACAACAGCTTCATTAGTGGTATTAATTCAAGGACACTTAAAGCTTTGTAAAAGTCTCTGCTGTAAATGATATTACTGCAGCTTCCGTGTGTCTGAAGGGTAGGTTAGTGAAGGACAGAGGTTTGTTTCCCAGTTCAAGACAAAAGCCAGCAGCGCCCAATCTTTCTCTCCAAATCTGTGAAGATATTTATAATAAGGTATTTTATTCTATGTGTTGTTCACTTAGTAAGGATATTTGTTTTTCAGTCTTGAGAGAAAACTTCCAAGACATGTGCTCTTTTGATTTCTTTGTAGGGACTAGAACATTTTTTAACCTGCATAATTTTGATTACTATGTCCATTGCAAAGTTTTGACCAAACTAATCTTAATGATTTTTATTGGAGTTAGGACTTCTCAAAGGAGGATGGTTCTTAAGTCCTTGGGTATGTATTTGTGTGCTTTTAAAATGGGAACACTAAGCTCCTATTTTCAGTTTTAGAATGAAAATTGTGTAAGTGGGTGGAATTGACAAAACACATGTAAAATAATTAGAGTTGTAAGCTTTTTTCTGCTGTTCTTGTAAAAACCATCCTGGGATGAGGTAACTGTAAGACAGATGAGCTGATTTTCACTGGGGATGTCAGTCCTGCCTCCATCTATTTGTAGCAGCACTGACATTTGTCTGACCTGTCAGTCATCTAAGTCCACTCACAATGTTGACAGAAAGCTAACTTGACAAGAAGAAATAAATAGTTTCCTGCCAGTTTTAGGAAGATGAGTGAATCAGCTGAGGAGCAGCTGAGTTCCACTGACCATGTAAGAGCAGGATCATGATGGGAGGATTGTACCATACAAGATGTCCTGGAGTGTAATGTAATTTCAGTGAAGCTACTCTATAATTATCTTCAGTGCCTACAATGCTATCTAGTGTTCCTGTTCTTGACTATGACATATGCCCTTTGTGACTTTAAAAAGGCTTCTGGCAAAATAATCCAAATAATCCTTTTTTTTTTTTTTCCTTCCAAATCTTAAGATTGTTAATTTTTCCTTATCCTTCCTGTGTTATTCTGCACAGAAAAGGTTTGTGCACTTGCAACAGTGTTGGAAGTGGGAAAGAATCAAAATGAAGGACCTTGTATATTAAACCCAGTATATCTAGTGTTTCTTTAGCATGCAGAGATTTTTATGAAAAATGAAAATAAAAGTTCTATGAGATGCACTGAAGTCACTTAGGTTTGAGAAACGTTTTCAGCAACAATTGTAAAAAACCCAAATAAATAAATGTTTATGTGTACGTAAAATATGTTACACTTGACATTTCAACCAGAAGGTCTCTTGTGTGGCAACCCAAAGAGTGTATGTTTTTGATTGTTGATGTTTGCACCCCTTTGCCTCATGTTGTACTGCAGCTTTTGTTTTTGGAAATCAGAATGCCCGTACCAAAAGGATATGGAGTTTTATGGTTTAAAAGCCAACTTTGCTGATGACAGAGACTTGTTATTATTGTTTTTGTTCTCTTTCATATTATAGATTCACACATTAGTTGAAAGTTTGAAACTTTCAATCTCTGATCAGCAGCTTCCTATGTTTATACGTATAATGCAGCTTGGGATTGCTCTGTATTATGGAGAAATAGGCAACTTCAAAGATGGGGAAAGTGAAGATTTGATTTGCCACACTAAAGATATGTTGGGAAATATCGCAGGTAAATACAACCTCCACTTTATAAGAAGCAATGTTAAAAACATGTATTTCTTTGCTTTTTGCAATCATAAATGCCCAAGTCTAGTCCTTGTCAAGTATCTCTGCAGTTTGCAGATTGTTAGAAGCAGTTCATTGTGCTGGGTAAGTATTTAGTACTCTAACGTTCTTTCATATTAGGTTCCATAAAGAGTTCTGGTGGTCCTGACTAAACTGAGATGAAACAGGATCCAAAAAGACCATTTTGGGAGTTGTGACACAGTAGGGAACTTTGGCTTTGTCACTGTATCATGCAACAAAGCACCTGTCCATAAGCAAGCGCAAAACCGGCAGCAGCCACATTTGAACTAAATTAGAAATAAGCCAGAGTGCGTTTTGTTATCTTTCTTTGGAAATTGTTATTGACGATAGATATATCAGAACTTGTTCTAAACATCAAAGTACTGCTTTGCACTATGTTTTCAATAGTTCTGTCCATTTACATTGTCTGGTCTTGTTTGCTTTTTATTTTCATACGACATGTATTCCCTCCTCTACATGTTTCTTCATAGTGGGTGTAGTGGTTTTAATTTAGTGATAGAAGATAGGTATAGCTTCCTCCTTCTGTTTTCTATACATAGAACAACTAAACTAAAATGATGCTTATTTTAATGACTTCCAAAATAATAAAAAAATGTATAGCCCAAACTATTATCTGCCATATCTTACTGTTGCCTCTGTGCGTGCTGGAGCAAGAGGTATGCTAAATGGTGGCTTAATTTTATGGCTATGTAGACTAAATATTATGCATGACCCAGGTCCTAACCCTAAACTACTTGAGTCATCCTCCATATCAATTCTTTTTCCTTCTATATCTGACAGTTGTGCCTCTTGGCTTTTTCCAAGATTTTATGTGCACCTCTTCTGTATTTCCTGTGTTTCAAGATTTATATTTGGATTGAAATCTGATCTCTAAGACTGTTTTGTGAAGAGCACAGGAAGGAAGCTTGCATTGCCCTTGTGGGTGGAGGTGTCCTTGCCTCTAAGCATGTGCACAGAATTCTCATGAGTATTTTTATTACACTTTCTTCCATTATGCAAGTATAAATAATTACAGTAAAAGACTAAAGACTGTTTAAACTAAAGAGTGAAAGGTCTAAAATTTGTAAGAGTGGGATCTCTGAGTTTAAAAAGAAGTAAATAGAAATGGAATATGCCTATTTCTGTTCTCAGTTAAAAGGATATATTAAACATAATATTTTTCTCCTACACAAACAGTACTGCATCCTGTACTAACTATAGTAATTCTGAAGTAGTTAATAACCTTTGAGAGTCCCATAAGAGTGGTGATGAAACCAAATAGAAGATAATTATGCTCTTAGTACATGCAGTATTATCCATCTGGACCATGAGTCTTAGACTTGAATCCTTGGGGAAGTCTTTGTTTTGCTTTGTGTGCTATCTCTAATTTTTTTCAGAGAAGAATTAACATTTAGACTTTTGACTCATAGATGTCATACCAGCTTTTCTGAGCATAGTTAAACCTGTATCTTTGGATACTTGAAAAACTGAGTTAAACAAAGAAGGTTTTCGGCCTTAAATTTTGGATGTTAATTTTTGTGCTGTGTTTACATTTTTCTCATTATCACTGTTGCAATTGAGGTCCTTTTTTTTTTCATTTTAAAATTGGTAACAACGAGATTGTAACGCGGCATAATTTATGTAAAATGTAATTTAATTAATTTTTTAATTTAATTAATTAAAGTAAGGTTTAATTTGCAACTTTAGAAGGTCTTTAATGGAAGAAATCTTGAAAGCTTGTGGTATAGATGAAAAATTCTGGCCTCACTGCAAGTATACTAAAACTATTGCAAGGATTCTTAATATTATTTTGGAGGAAAATGTTAATGAAACAAACAAGTGTTTGGAGACTTATATTCAGTAATTTAAAACTTCTACTTGTTTTCAGTCATGATAAACCAAGTATCAGTGAATGTTGTGTGTAATACTGTCCTAGATAAATTTTGCATACTAAGACTTTGAACTTAATAAATAAACTTTCAAGCTTGGTTGCTCTGAAATTTAAATTGTTTTTTGTTTCAAAGGTAAAGAAGATGAAACAAGCTCAGTAATGCAATATCCGACACAGTATCAAGATCCTTATTTGCATCAAGACGATGACCAGCAACAGGGATGGGTATCTTGGGCTTGGTCGTTTGTCCCTGCCATTGTGAGTTACGATGATGAAGAGAATGATTCTAGTGGAATTGATGATGGAACAATGTTACATCAGCAGAAATCTCAGTCCCTAAAGGATCCTATTATTTCCGTTGGGTTTTACTGTACGAAGGCAACAGTGACTTTTAAGGTAAGTATTCCTCTGTTTCATAAAGGATTTATTTGGCTTGTTGAGGAAGTGCACAGAGATTACCTTTGCATACTGTTTGATTGGAGATGGGTAATGGTACATTAATGAATAACATGGAAAGTGAATGCTGAATGTTCCTCTTCCATCATACTGTACTGATAATTGCAATGTGAGCTGGTTTTGCCATTTCAGCCAACTTTATAATCTTAAAGGGAAACAATTTAGATTTATATTCTTTGATGGGAGAAGAATCTTAAAGGCTTTCTATGAATGTTTATTGAAGTATTCTATCCATATAATGTGTAATATTTCTTTATAAAAAAGCTTTAGCTTCACAGAGATTGTGAATTTGAGGATTTGTTTAGACTGCTCTTTTTTTAGACTATTGTAAGTAAAAGTATGATTTTAGCTTGATAATGTTGAAATTATTTTCCATTTGTTGAAATTGAAAGCATAAATAGTATGTATACTTAGAGTTATAGACTATGTATGTAGAGAAAGATTTAAGTATTTTTTTGTAAACAAATCTCAAAGAGGTTGCTGGCCTTCTCTCTATTCTTTTGTAAACTTGCAGAAGGGAATATGGAGTCTGAATAAGATACTGAGATGTACTGACAGAAATTAAGGTTCTGAATTAATGAAATACTTTCTTTTTAACATGTGCCAAACTATATGCAAGCAATTTTATGTGCATAACTACACAAAGTGGCTCTTGGCTTTACAATTAAACATGTATTAAATCAAGGCCAGAAAACTCTGCCACAGAGTAGCTAAGGCTGATTTTTATGACTTTGAGCCTTTCAGATGAACTGCAATACTTTTGTAACTCTCGTACAACATTTATGTGCCTGACTGTACACCTAATACCATCAGCAGCTCCCTGAACCTTTATTGCCTGTTTGGCTTGTCATCTGTGCACAAGAGTGTTGTGAGGGGCTTTATGCTTAATTTCTCTTAGCTGTTTTTGATTGGTGGCATAGCAGGGCATTGAGCTGCTTGGCAACTGCCAGAAAGGATGAGACAAATGACTTTGGAAGCTGTAGGCTTTCTGTGGGAAGGTTAATGCTTTAAGCCTTCAGCCTCCTGGCAAATTTGGTTGCAAAATTTGAGGATATCAGCAAACGTTATCATGTTCTTTTGTGTCAATCAGCTTCAGTCTTCATTAAAAAAGGCTGAAAATAAATAATAGAGAATCTTTTCTTCCTCCATTAATTATATCTCTGGGACACTTAAACCCAAACAAACTACCAGGAATCAAATTTCTCATTTTTAATGGCTCAACATCTTGTTTTGCACTTTGTCATACAGTCGTAATTTTATGCTCTTTCCTTGTGTGAGAAAAATCATTAAAAATAATATGAACTTCTTTTTCGAACATACTTTGCTTGGGGGCTTTCCTAATGCTTCTTTGGCAACTTCAGGCGTTTTATATTGGGAAGTGATTAAAAACTTCTTACAATGTAACATCTTACATTCTATAAATTTTAAATGTGAAATGATGTATGATATTAATATGGTGACAGTTAGGAGGAAAACAGAATTCATTGTTCTGCTTGCATGCAAAGAATGTATGGAATTAATTTGTGGTTCATATTTTGGTTAAAAAATAAGGTCAAGTTTCTGCATTAGCATTCTGAACAGTTGATATCATTCCAGCTAAAAATCATGCCAAATTAAATGTAGCATTTTCTAATAATGGTGAAAATTATTCTTGTAATGTCTGAGTTCTTTTAATCAATTAATTGCTTTTCCTCTACTATAATTGCACACAGGTGAAGGGTGATCAGTGATTTTTTCATCCAATTTTCTTGGACATTTGGATTGCAAAATTTTAATTTGAAACAACATCCATGTGTATCCACTGTTGAAAAAAATGAGAGCCTGTGGATATTTTCATATAAAAATTAGAATTTGAACTAGTTAAGCTGTTCAATGTAAGCTGTTTTTTTCATGCAAAATATAACATTTTCATTACTTTGTACCTCTTTTCTTCTTTTTCTTAGCTGTAGGTTATGTGCTTTTTTTAACCTGTGTTTTACCGTTTTGACTTTTTATATGGAAGTCATTCAAGAAATATAAATGCATGTTACTCTCAGTTGCTATGACAAGAAACAAAAATGAGTATGGTTGTAATCAAAATGTTTTCATAATATTACCATGCTGTTTAGTTATTTCTGGGAAGAATTAATAATGTATTTATGCATTTTTACAACTGTTTATGAACTAATTTATTCTATTAATAATGCAGCTGTGTATTTCTTTCATCTTTTTACATAGTTTCTCTTTAGATAAGGAAACTGAAAATACTGTAGTGGAATTTAGACATTCTGTTATGGCATATTTCAACCAGAAGTTGAATATGAGAAGTTCCAATATGGATAATGTGTAACAGCTGTTTAATTGCACCTGTTTCCTGCCTGTTAATAGGTTTTGGCTCATAGTTTAATTTGTCTTCATCAATTCTGTATATTAATGACATTACTGCTGTTTAATACTAATATTGACTTTTATAAGGTGTTTATCCTATTGTTTCATAGCTCACTGAAATGCAAGCTGAAAGTAGTTATTACAGTCCTCAGAAAGTAAAATCCAAAGAAGTTATATGCTGGGAACAAGAAGGAACAACAGTTGAGGTAATGTTCCTTTGACTGGGCTTTTTTGATTTATCATAAGTAATTTAGCAAATAGTTTCCAATAAAATGTTTTTAAATTATTTTGTTGCAGAGTTGTCATATTCTGTCATATTGGATGTGTTTGTTGTAATAATCATGTACATATAAATTCTCTAAATTTCTAGAGCTGTGGTGATACTAAAGTAATCTCTTCCTTTGAAGTACCCTGTGTGATTGCTGTTTATTAAAGCTCTAAATACATAAACCTAAACATATTTTGGCTCACTTTTGCCCACATTTTCTATTTCTTACGGAGTAGAAGTCTTAAAAATACCACTTTTTTTTCCTCACTAGGTCCTTATGAAAGGTGAACTTTTCTTTGATTGCCAAATTGGTTTTGTTGGTTGCCAAGCTATGTGCCTTAAAGGAATTATGGGAATTAAAGATTTTGAAGAGAACATGAATCGGAGTGATGAAGTGAGTATGTTGAAATATGAGCTGACTTGCTCAATTAGCAATTCTGTTATGGTTTATTGATTGCAAAAATTGAAAAGACTTCTATTACCAATTGTGATTTAAGTTTTTGAATGTTACTGGTATATAGGACTCAGTTCCATTCCTCAGACTTGAGAAGACAAATATTTCAGAATGAGAAGGGGCAAAAGAAGACCTTTTTCTTTGATAATAGCCCATTATTGTCTATGTGTGCACACTCTGATTTTGTATAACAAATACAAACAGTTGAAAATCTTTGAAAGTGCTTAAATGAACAGAAGGTTGGAAGGGAACAAATGGGAACACTGTATGCTGAAGATAGTAGAAGTGTGGTACAAATATCAAATGAGTATTTACCTCATTTTTCAAGAAGGTTAAGAGAAGTTTTAAATTAAGGAGTTAAATGGTATTAATTTCTATATTTTAAATAGAAGCAAATCTTCAATTGCTTAAGACAAAATTAAGTATCTATATGGAGTACTTTTAAAATATTTAATGAACTGGTGCATTAAATTTTAAATTTGATAATGATTTTTGGTTGAACTGTAGATAGAATAGTGTCCCAAGGTACTGGAGAACAGCAATTATTGTCATTTTTTAAATAAAAAAAAAAAAAAAACGCAACCAAGAGCAGACCTATTAACTTGATGTTAGTGTTCTGTGAAGTCTTGGGATGTATTTTAAGGAGAAAAATTAAGAATATGAAAGAAAATACAAAATTATTATATTTATGTCAAATATCTGCTAATCTGGAAAATCATACACTGTACTGTGATAGGTACGATGGGACAGATTCTTATCCTTGACCTGTGAGAGAAGCATGGCTTGACATCCATCTCAGGTGTTTATGTATGCAGCAGAGAAAACAAAAAAAGATCTAGATATTGTTACCCAGCTTCAGATTACGATACGGGATTTTAGAGATGCAGTGGGACACACTACATGACTGGTGTGCTGCAGTGGATAGAAATGGGCTTTTCCAGAAAGAGAGGCTGTAAAACTGTAAAAATGCTCCATTGGCCTTGTTAAGTACAAGGGAGATGTGACTGGGGATGTGAGTGTGGGTAGCAGCCTTGTCCGCAGCAACTATGAGGTTGTCATCTATAAAATCATTTTTATTGATTTGAAAATGGGGAGGGAGTGGACAGGAACTTCAGTGTTACTTCAGTGAAAATAATTTAATTCGTACTGAAATATACTCTTGAGGGCTGCTGCTGTGCATGTGTTATTTGTGTGTTATGACAATTGAAACTTCTGTTAACTTCACTATGTTTGTTTTTTGTTTTTCCTCCCCTGCCATATTATTTTGTACTACCTCATGAAGGAGGCCTACTTCTTTAATTGTGGAGAAAATTTGAGTGCGAAAGGGATGACATATCTTACCAATTCACTGTTTGATTACCGAAGTCCAGAAAATAATAGTATTCGGGCAGAATTTATATTGGATGCAGCTCATCATAAGGTCAGAGAATCACATTTTTCTTGGAAAAAATTCCGATGCTGTGTAATGGATTTTTAATAATTATTCAGATCTATATGTACTACTAGAGGACTGGTATTTCATTACTTTTTCACATTTAACTGAATCTTACATTGCAGCTGGCAAAAAAAAGTAAATCTGTTTGTGTTAAAAAAAAAGACACCCACAAAAACCGAGCCAAAAAAAAACCAAACTGAAAAAACTTATCCAAAAGAAACCTCAAATCCCCTTCTTCTCCTCCGAAAACTGAATTAATGCCATAATTTCCAAAAGCACTAACCACAGAACACTTTGAGAGTAATAGGTATGAAAGAATGCTAGCAAAAGCTTTACTAGCACATACTTTAAACCCAAACAGTAAGTGGTCCATGGTCTTCAAACTAAGAAGTGCTTTCTTTGAAACCAGATTTGGGCAGTGCTAATTTTATTGTTTGTGTCCAATGTTTGTCTACTTAGAGAAAATTTTACTAATCCTACCTTTTTTGGAGACAAAGTTTCAATCACCGAAAGTGTCTGTTTTTGTAAATTGTGCAGTAAAACTTTATTACCTGATTAGCTGTGATTATTAAAAACTGGATGTAATGACCAAGGTGGTTCTTTCCAGTTGTGTTCATAGGTGGAGTTCCGTGTTCTATTTAATGTACAGACAATTCATTTACAATTTGGAATGTATCTAATTTCTTTTAAATATGAATTTTACTATTGTCACCTTTTTAGTACCACAGATGAAGTGTAACCTTGAAGAATCCCGTAAAAATAAAATCAGTAAAATCACAAGTACTTGCATTCAAACTATTCCCATATAGTGTTTTAGTTTTAAGCTTTACTCTATACTTGGTCTGTCTTCAATGCTTTTACGATTTGCCTATTTTTTTGGCTAGAGGCAAAGCAAGTTTGCTATGTAATGGATTATATTATGTATAAATCCCAGGGATGGCATAAAGTCTTAATACGTTTCCTACTGTTTAAAGACAAAACCACAATGTTCCTTGAATAACAAAGCCAGATTGAATGAGCTTAAGTTTTCAGTGTACTTAATTAGGTAGATCTGTTGTATGCAAGAGGTCAAGTGAAGAATATTTACTCCATTTAAGGTACTAATTGACTAGATGCTATTGATGAATTGGTCAGCATGTCCACTGGAATTATGGATGTGCATTTGTGTGGCCTCAAATAGAAGTTACATTACCTATCAGAAAGGTGAATTCTTTGGGATAACCTCTGTCCTTTGTTTTGATAAGCCTTTCCGTGTGTTGATGCACAAATCCAAACATGAATATATCTCTCTAATACCAGTCTATCAGTTGGTAATCTCAAGATTCTTTCCTTCTACAACATTTTCTTTGTTTGCTTTGCTGTGTTGGTAGGAGACGTACACAGAGATAGCTGGAATGCAGAGGTTTGGGGCTTTCTACATGGATTACTTGTACACAATGGAAAGCACCAGTGGCAAAGGTACCTTTTATTCTTTGTTTACCCTGATAAATAATAGAAACAAAGACTTTTCATGCCTAGATGGTCCTTGACCAACTGTCCTCTAACTTATCTTAGATTTCCCATCAAGATCATCATTAAAACGCTTTCATCTTTGTTTGTTCAATGATGTCTTTGAGGTTAGCTATTTTGGTTAGCTGTTGATTGTCAGTGTTGTTCTGTTTTTTTTTTTCCTGCATAAGTAATCACAATGATATTTTTGTAGCCAGTTGCTAAACTGAAAGGAATTAGCTTCTAGCAGGGGTGAAGTTCATAAAGTATGATAACGTTTTTTAAAGCTGTCGTTATTGACTTTGCATGTAAAAAAAATGTTTTGAGAAACCCTAGTTGAAGAATGAGGTTGATTGTGCAGTTGCTGCAGAAGATGAAAATGACTGTGGTTTTTCTCCTATGAAATAAAATGCAAGGATGCAAGATAGTGTGGAGTCTTAATCTTGAAATATATGCATCTGAACAATTCTGTGAACAAATAAACCATGTGCACATAGATATTGGCCAATTTTAAGTAATCTTTGAGATTCCTGTCAATTCTTTTCTAAGCCTGAGAAGTGAATTCAGTACAGCAAGTGTATCTACTACTGGGAGTGTAACAAAAGCTGGGACAAAGGAGTTAATCTATCAGTAAGAAATATATATGCATTTTTACACATGTATTCTTATAATTAATTGCAATGTGATTTCCCCCCCCAGTTCTTGTAAGACTGTCATCTACAGCTGCTGCTCTGCAGTTTCATTGTCAAGTTAATAGAGTTTTCTTCTCTACTTGTTTATTTATTATCGTGAATACTATTTCTCTGAACATCTGTTGGAACTTCTTGCTGTTTTGTGACCGAACATTCATCTGTGCTTGCTACCTAATCCAACTCATCTGGGTTTTTTTCTCGTACGTTTGTTGGTTTTTGTTTGTTTTTGTTTGGTTGGGTTTGTTTGTTTTGTTTTGTTGTTGTTGTTGTCATTGTTTGGGGGTGTGTGTGTGTTTGTTGTTTTTCTTTCTATGTAAAAGAAGTCAGAACTCTTAATGTTTGCTTTTGTTTTCTGGACTTGCTGGGCATTAAGAAAAAAAGGAGTAGGAAAGAAACTTCCAGTTTCCTTAGAGGATGGATCATGCAAAACTTAAAAAAAGGAAATAAATAACGCTATTGGCTTTGGTAGTAGAGGAATACACTAGGAAATTTAACAATTCTTTCTCAGTTCTGTACTATGAGTGTGGTATGAAGCTGAAAAAATGTACAATTAAGTCACAATTCTACTGCAGTCTACTTATGGTTTTAATAGAGATAAATATTTCGTTTTGTGTTGAACTCTTATGTAGAGAAGCTGAAAATCTTGGGTAAGCCTTATCTCCTTTTTGAATCTTACTATAGAAAATTGAATATGCAAAGACCATTTGATTATGAAGAAAAATTGATTTTGTGGAATATTTTGTCGTGTTTCTCTGAATGCACAAGGAATGCAATGATCATATCTTTTTCTGACTTTTAACTAGCCCTTTTCTGGAATCACTGAACTCAGGAACAAAATTATTTTCCTCAATGCCAGGCTACTGGTATATTCTGACTACATTTTTTTTTTCCTCCTTAGCTTCTCTTCTTTTTCTTCCGGTTTGCTTTCTCAGAGCCATAGCTTCTGTTTTCTCCATCCAGGAAAACACAAAATGTAGCTTGGCTTCCTATCAAGCTGTGAGCTTTCATTTCGGTATTGCTCCTTTAATTTCAGCTACCTGGCTGCATAGAAGAAGGGAATGTATAAGTTTTAAATTGTGTAAATAGTTGTTGTTTCTCTAAATCAGGAACTTAAAACTTTAAGTTTTCAAATAGTTTTGTTCCTCAGAAAAGCAAATGTGATGTTTTCTGCTAGTTATTTTCTAGTTTATTTTTCCATACTGTGGGTTAAGCGTATAGTTATTAAATAACACATAAAAAATAGGTGTACATAATTTCTTTAAAATGAAGATATAAATGCCTCAAGATTCTGAAAACAGTATAAACCTACTGCACTTTTAATATGTGTTGTTTATATGAAAATTTAAATTTTACTTTCTTATTTTGATATTAACTGTGTTTTTAGTTACAATCAGTGCATTCCACATTCCATAAAATACCCTAACCCAACTTAAGTTATAGGAGGCAGTTACTGTGATTGTAAGATTTTTATCTGTCAAGGCAATTTTGGTTTGACACATTCTTTGCACCTTTAACCTTTCCTGAAGCATAGAATTACTGATTAAACCACAAGTGCCTCCTGGATAACATTAACCTCAGGAGTTTCATCTGTCACTTACAGAAGTGCATTAATCAATTTCAGTATTTTGAATGAAAACGAGATAGTCATGCACAGTAGTTTTATTTTGAAATGCTGCCTGTCCTCCCCTTCCTGTATTTTTCTGGGTTTTGGCTTCATATTTCAATGCAAAACATTTTCCCTGAAATGTTATGTAGCCTGTCAGTTCCCTGACTGCTGATTTGCATGACCTACAGACCTAGCAGGGTGTACTTTTGGAGTTCCATTTTGTTTGTAATGTGTACTTACCTTGGTGGCAAGTTTATTACTCAGCACTCATTTTGGTATTTTTTGTCAGTTAGAATTAGACACAAAGGTTTACAGAGAGCTTGAATACTCAGTGATCAAAAACTGCATCTGTGAAGTTTCAAGTCACCCGTGATCACCTAGTTCAGTAGAACCAATAGGTTTTCTATCACATTCTCATTGCACTTAGAATTAAATGGAACTGTTCCAGGTTTGTATACATTCTGTCACTTTAATATATTATTCATATACAAAAGATATATACAAGCAAGGGTAAGTCTGGGAAAAGGTAGGCTGTTACTACTTCTGGCCTTATTATTTTTGGCCTTTTTATTTTTATGTGATGTTATGGCTTTTTGCCCTTTTTAGTAGTGTTCATCTGAACTGAATACTCTGTAGAACTGGAACGATAAAAGTATGCGTGTTAACTGCCTGTAAAATAAATGCAGAAGGCTATATGCTGGCGTTTTAAAAAAAAATCCTTTTCAGGATTTATTAAAAAGGTCATAACTCAATTCCAGCTGATGATTTGAATAGGTTTTATAAGATAGAATCTTTCTGTCCTTTTATCTTTCTTTTATTGTTCTTTTTCCTCTGAGAAAAACAACACGCCAAGGGAAGCAGAGGCTAAAAATGCTCTTGCTGTCAACTTCTGTTGGGTTTTTAAGGATAAAGTTAATTCTTTTGCTGAGTGTATAAGCCTGTAAAGGCCTGCAGAGCATTAGACCAACTGTGTCAAATTGGGCATAGTCTTGGTTTGTTTGAGGACCTTTCTTCTGTTCTACTTAGAAGCATCAACATTTTATTATTTAAACACAAGGGGGAAAAAAACCCCTATCCTTTATTCCTTTCCCCCAAACTCACTTTCCCCAGTAGAAAGACTGTTTTGAGTGAGTATGGTAAAGGAGAGAGGCAAAAGGGAATGTTACTCTGGAACGTAAAAGACTGGGTTCCTCTCAGGCAACCAGAAATCATAGAATTGTTAAGGTTGGAAAAGAACAGTTATTGAGTCCAACCATTAACCTAGCACTGTCATGTTCACCACTAAACCATCTTCCCAAATGCCATATTTATATCTTTTTTGAACACTTACATGCATGGTGATTATAATACTTCCCTTAGACAGCTTGTTCCTATGCTTGTGGCAAATTTCAGTAAAGAAATTTTTCCCAGTATCCAATCTAAACCTTCACGGGTGCAACTTGAGGCTGTTTCCTCTCATCCTATTACTTCTTACTTGGGAAAAGAGACTGACTCCCACCCCCTTGCTGCAACATCCTTGCAGCTAATTGTAGTGAGCAATAAAGTCTCCCCTGAGACTCTGCCTTGTCTCCAGGCTAAACAACCCCAGGTCCCTCAGTTGCTCATCTTAAGACTTGTGCTCCAGACCTTTCACCAGTTCTGTGGTCTCAGAATCCATTGAATCTTGATGCTTGTATTGTCAGGCTGACTGTTCATTTATGTAATAATCAGTGAGACATTTAATGTTTAGTGCATGTGTCAAAGCAACGAAGACACTGTCAAAGTGATGGTTTATTAGGAAAAAAAACCAATCCTGCAGTTCTGCATACTAAATGTATTAGAGGCATGAGTCATATATAACAGGAAAACTTGAGCTTCTGAAATTTGCATAATTCAACTGAAGAATTTCTGTGAAGTATGTTTAGAGAAACAGTCATGATGTTTGGTAACTGATGAGTAGCCTCTATACAGTGAATGCATGGTTTTGGTCTACCTTATTACCTGACCTTACTAAACCGCTCTTTTATCTCTGTGTTGGTTCTTCTGAAAACAGCCCAAGACCTAATGATAAAGAAGTTTTCTTTCTCACTGCCCATGCAATAGAGAGTTGAGGTAAATCTGAATGGAAGGAAGGGTTTATCTTAGTTGTCAGTCTGGTTTATGACAGTACAAGTGAGTGTGATTCTCATGGCTCTGTACAGGCAGCTCACTTTTCAAGGGCCCAGGTCTGTAATTTTGCAGCACACTTTTTTCTTGATTGTTGGGGGTGGATATCTGTGACAAGCTGTAGAAAGTTTTGAACAGCACAGCTGTCATTGGCACCTGGGGTTAAATTGCCACAGAAGTTGAGATACCTCCAGAGAATACTGAACTTCAGAAATAAAAAGTTCATGGAAGAGTTCCTAAGTTGTACTCTGCTTGGAGGCAAGGCAAAAATTTGCCCTGTATGCTCTGCATTAAACAGAAAGTCATAGTGTCTTTCTGTGTTCTGTTTGCATTGTTATATTTTTATATATATTTATAAGTCTGTGATCATAGGATTTGAAACAGAAGTAGCTAATAAATTTTATTATGTCCAATTGTTTGATGTGATTTGTTTTTTCTAAAACTTCTTGTAGTCTCTGGGAATCAGCAAGATCTTTCTTCAGTGAAGAGTGAAGATTTTGGAAATGTTCAGGAGATGTCCACAAAAAGCCTCATTGTGGGCCCACTCAATCTTCGCCTGGATAGCAGCGCAGTACACCGGATAATGAAAATGATAGTCTGTGCTCTGGAACATGAGTATGAGCCATACAGCAAAACTAAGCCAGGTTTGCTCTATTTCATATACACAAATGTACAGAATTAAACCAGACCAAATTTAGTGCTCTTGAAAGTGCAGCTTCCAAAAAGCTAAAACCTCATAGGGGATTTTGTGAGTCCAAGGAGCAAAAGGTAAAATAAAGATAAAATTAACTGTAGTGTTCCCATCTGTGTTTTATATACTTCTGAGATAATTTCAGACACTTTGGGAGCCATTTGTTTTAATCATAAGACTCTTGTTGAGTAAGAAGGACTTATTTCATTGACTACTCTAGCTTAATTTTGGAGTCTTAGAGAAGAAAGTATCCTTGTTGGTATTTATTAGTTTGAAATAATAGTTATACAAGGTGAAAATGCATGGAAACAAATTATGGTAAACAGTTAAGATGAGTTTCTGAGGAAGAGCAATACAGATTTCAAAGTCAGGAAAATCCAGTTAGTATTGCATTTAGCCTTGGGTAGAACCAGCGTGGAATAACATTATTAACTATGAGGTGGAGGGAGAAGCTTTGCTTTTTTTGCTAGTCCCTAATTGTTTCTGAAACAGCAACCGTAGAACACATTTTATATATTTTAGTGAAACATATGTAATCTTGATTTATTGTAGATAGTACAGATGGAAACAGAACTGTGCCAAGCTCAGAAGAAATAGCATCACTAGAGGAATACATTCCCACTCGACTTACAACATTCACTGTTCTCAAGTGTACAATTATAATCCCTGTGGCAGAATTCAATTTACTAGACCACTTGCTCCCCATAATCATGGGTGAGAAGGTATGTATGCACAGATAATTATTCAGTTCTTTATATTGGCATGTGCTATTCCATATAAATTTTCTTATTGGTCTGTTGTTCCATGTGCTGGATACATTGCTGAATTCTGAATTGGTTTGGTGCCCCTGAGCCTTAGTTCACCTAAGACAAGTGATGTGTGACTATTTAGACTTAGAAACTGAAGGTGTCTTGTACTTATAAGAAAAAATAACTGTGAAGAAAAAAGATTTTAAAGCATCAAGCAGATGAAAAAGTAGTAGCTCTGAAAAAGTAGTAGCTCCTTTGATCAGAAGAGTACCTGTTGTGCAGGTCTTCTCAGACTTGGTAGAGTCTGAAATCTTTTAATAAAGAGGCTCAGTAGAGACTACACAGATGTTAACAGCCAGCTGTGTGTGTGCTAGTTCCAGGCAGGATGTGAGCAGGATGTGGGCTGTTACTGAGAATTTAACTGCTGAAGGACTTGCTCAGAGACAGAAATTTCCTAACAGCCCTAATTTGTTTTATCTTCTGGATATGTGTAGTATAACACCAGCTAAAGAATCTGGTTTTATTCCTATAGGATTCCTTCCTCAGTGCACAATATTGAGGTACTGTAGGGATGAATCTGTGTTTGGTAGTGAAGATTTGCAGTAGGTTTATCTCTATTGGCTGAGGCTGGAAGGTATTCTATGGATAAGGGAAGGAATAGAAGAAAAGAAAAAACAATCAATTTTTGATTTAATTAAATTTCTGTAACTTCTATCTGATATTTCATCTGATAGGCTGAGAAAGCTTGCTTTGCTCAGAGTGGAGAAGAAAATGCTTCAAGGAGCCGTCACTGTGGCCTTTCAGTACCTAAAGGGAGCTTATAAAAAGGAGGGAGAGAGTTTTTATACAGGTAGATAGTGACAGGACAAGGAACAATGGTTTTAAACTAAGAGAGAACAGATTTAGATTGGATGTTAAGAAGGAGTTCTTTACTCAGAGGGTGATGAAGCACTGGAACAGGTTGCCCAGAGAGGTTAGGATTTTTTAGTGCATTGCACTGTAGTGGTGCTTTTCACATTATGGGCATGGGAAGATGGTATTTTTATAATGGGAGAACAGTCCCATGTTTGTTGTA
>NW_020956422.1:152508-154898 GCF_003031625.1 Empidonax traillii
CAATCCATCTACGTCCTGAGGACCTCGCTGCCACCGTCCAAGCGTGCTTGGCCCCGGCAGATGAACCTCAGGATTAAAGGGTGGGCTCAGTTCCGCGCACACTGTGTCTCACCTAAAAAAATCCAATGCGCAGGCTGGAAGGTGGAAAGACCTTCCCCGGTTCTTCGTTCGCGAAGAGACTGGCCACACATAGTTGGATGTTCATTATACTATGAATCCTGAAATCTTTTCAAAATAATTTCTTTGGAGTTTAACATTTATCAACTTTTTATTCATCACTGGCTGACCCTTGCCTGGGGCAGCCCCTGATCTCACCTCACAGAGGCTGCCCCTGCAACCCCCCCTACCACCACCAGCGCCTGATCACCTGCCCCTAAGACAATTCTGGATAAAAAGTTGATGAGTATAATGCCATGGTATCTGTCAATAGTTTATTACAGGTAGATTTGCTTGTGTATGCAAGTAAGAATATGTAGATATAATAAATAATACATCTAATATAATAATTGTATGGGGTTTTTTTTCCTCTGACACTTAGAATTTCACTGGGGTGTTGAATCCTGCAAGTTTCCATCCCCTGCGGCCTTTACCTTCCATCCGAATTTTGGTGGATAAGGTTAACCTGGAGCATTCAGTGCCGATGTATGCTGAGCAACTGGTGCATGTGGTCAGCAGCCTTGGCCAGCCATCTGACAACCTGCTTCATTACTGTTACTCACACTGCTATCTGAAGGTAAAGGAACTGTTTCTTGCTGCAGTGTGCGTGGAAAAAGATCACACACATATAGTAAATCCTGAGTGGTAGCAGGTTTCTTGGGAGAAAGTTTTCACCTTATCTAAAAGGATGTAAAGACATTTCACATAACGTTGTTGTTTGAGATTGCTGCTTCTGACTGGAGCCAAGTGCTTTGTCGTATGAACAGAGAACTTCATATGAGGAAACTGCACAGACCGAAGCCTCAAGGTCTTTGTGGCAAGGTTGAGTGAAAATCATGTGGAACAAAACCTTTTTCTTCTTCCCAGATAATGCTCATAAAATATGTAGATTGATTGCTGCAAAGTACACATAGAAACTTGATGGGATGTTACGGGAAAAACCCATCACTACCAGTAGTATTGATGTAGCAATACCGTGATAGTGAAGGTATGCAATCAAGAAGTGTTGACTAACAATTTAATTGTTTTTCATTATAAGAGGAAAAACCTCTGAATGTTCTCAATTAAAGAGGCATTATGTGAGAGGAGTTCTTATTGTGAGGTTGGCGGAAGCTTGAGCTATGGGAGATTGTTTTGAGAGTATTCAGTTGCCCTCTGCTCTCAAGAGGAGTTTTAAAACAGGCCTTCCAGCCTTTTAGGATGGACTCAGGCAGTTTGAAACCTTTTGGGTGCTAGTAAAATGTAAATATTTAATACTAGTACTGTTAGTTTTGCTCAATTTTTTGATTATCTATTCACTTCCATGCTGATATCTTTGTAAGAATTTAATTATTTAAATCTTTATTGTCTGCATGAATGAGACTGTTCCAGAATTGCATGGCAAGCTTTAAGCTTTCTGGGTGACATGTTTACCTTCTGTCACATTTAAAGTGATTGGAATAGCCATATTGCAAGTCATCTGTATGTTTTTCAGTTTGAGGGGATTTTTCTATTTGAAAACTTTTCAGCAGCATCATTTGAACGTCAGATTTGAGTTTTAAAGGGTTTATTTGCTAGCTTTAATATTGGCCAAAGTGTTCTGTTCTCATGTGAATGGTGGTATAGCATTTTAGAAGGCAACTCTACAAAAGTTCACATTCCATATTGAACAGGAAAAAATCATAAAGAATTCTCATGATGAATCCTTCTTTAGATAGGCTCTTACTAAGAAAAAAAACTTTGAAGGAAAGCTTCTAATTTCCTTTATTACCACTTTTTCATACCACTGTTGTTACAATTACCAAAAGTGATTTTATTTTATATGAAAGGCAGTGTGCAATCTGCAAGTTAAAGGATATAGGTTATTTGAGTTGATAAACTGTGATTCGACAATTTTTTAAAAATTCAGCAGAGCATAGTTAACGGGTTTTGAGTGAAGAAAATATTGTTGTATGTGTTCCTGTTAGGGCATTATTTTAGGTAGATTCCTGTAGCTATATGTGTGTTTGGGGGAAAGGAATTATCTAAATTAATACATAATTTATTTAATGTTTATTGAGTGTATATCTATCTATTATGTTATAAAATAACTTAAAAGTGATCTAATCATGCGGTGGCATACTGTTTGACTAACTGACTTTGTTCCAGGTATTTGGTTTTCAAGCAGCACTGACTTCTTTGGACAGTAAAGGATTATACTGCATCCCTGTTCCAGTTATCCCCTCATTCAGTACTGCTCTTTATGGCAAGCTGAT